>NW_026706399.1:0-89328 GCF_029867415.1 Vicia villosa | reverse complement strand
TTTATGGGGGTGAGAGAACAAAAGCTCTCCTCGGAAGAAATTTACCATGGAAGACATTTTAGCAAAAACTATTTAGTTTTTATTTTGAGGTTTGTCTTGCTGTTTAGTAAACATTATCTAATACTTTAGTTAATAGGAGCAGTGGGTTTTCTATTAGTCTTTTATGTAGGTTGTAAGGCTATATAAAGTTCCATTTTATTACTTTCCAAACAACAAATACAATTGCATCATCTTGCGAATTGCTTATTGTGTTCATTATTTAACATTTGTCGTAAGAGCTTCCTCAAATGGGTCTGATTAATTGAGAGAAAAAAGTGAGTTTCCTTTTGAGTGAAACACAACAACAGAAGAGTGTGAAGGAACACCAATAGAAAACTGTCTTTTAGATCTCCAAATTAGCTTTGGCCCCCAAAATCGACGCTAAAAGCCTCATCAGCCTGGAAAATACTTACTTAAACACAACCATAACACATATAGATATACACAACCAATTTTTTATTCCCATTTCTAAATTATTTTAACTATTTGTATTTAATATACTAGACACGGCTAAGCTGAAGCTATAATTTTAATTACTTTATTTAATGAATTAATCATGGTCGAGAGACGTTAATGGTGTGTTTGGTTATTAAGAGAAATTGTAAAGAGAGAAATAAGTGAGAGAGAGTATGAAAAGAGAGAAATGGGTGAGAAATAGAATAGATTTAATAGATTGTTTGGTATAAGAGAGAAAGAAGAGAAATGCAAAAGAGAGAAATTGACTAACTTTATAAATTGTCAAATATACCCTTATCTTAAAGTAATATTAAATTATTTTTACTTCTAAATAAAAAAAACAGTTATGAATCCCTTTCCAAAATAAAATTAAAAACGATTTAAATTATTATTTTTAATAAAAATATGAATGTTGTTTGCTGTAAATTAATGGTTGTGTCTTGCTTAGTTTTTAAAAGATGATCACAACACAACCAAGCATTGTGTTACTTGTAATAGTAAAAGCATGAATTATTTAAAGAAAAAAAATCAACGTATGGACAAAATTGTAATTTTCATAACTAATTCATCCAGTTTCTCCTTTTCTTCGCTGAACAACGAAGAAAGCAAAAAGTAAAAATTTGGTCTTTGCTAATTCTCTCTCCTCAACCTATCTCTTATACCAAACAGAGGAAAACTATTCTCTCTTCTCTACTTCTCTCTCTTCTACTTCTCTCTTCTATAATTCTCTTAAAACAAACATAGGCTAACTGTTTTATGTTTTTTATATTAATTTATTTGTTTTACTAGGCATGATCAATTATGTTTAACATTTTATTTGGTTATTAGATATGGCATAGTCAACCATTTGATACATAATTAAATAATAATCATATGAGCTACATGGTTATTTTTCTAATTTTTTCTCTATTTTTTCCTACTATTTTTCCCTTTTTCTTCTTTTTATTTTTCACTCTCCACTCTTTTTTTTCCTATTCTCTTCTCTTCTCGTGCCAGTGTTTTTTTTCATCCATGAAAACTCGAATCTCTTTCTTTTCCCAAAAACTCATGGAATCAAAATCTTCAAATCAATCAAAACATTTTCAATCATTGAAATCCATATTCTCCAGCTCACCCAACTCTTGCGCAAACATGCCATCGACACAAGTCTAGTACCAGGTACTAAGTCTATGGCGAACTCAACTTCTCTCTATGACGGAAAACCACTGATGTCATCTTGGAAACACATCTGTAAACTCGTACACCACTGCTATCATAGCATCAGTCTCGACTTTCAAAGAAGCGAACATCGCAAACACTTGAGCCTCATCTTTCAACAACACTGACTTTTTGAAACAATTGATATGGACATGGTTGAACTCCAACCAATTCATTCACAGTATTACATCGAGTTGACTTAATGGTGTCGCTATGCGAAAAATCTGAAAACAAAGTCGCCATCGAATATTTATTTCACTACAAGAAAAAGCTTGATTAGCTAGAGGATTTTGTGAGGTTATTATCCCCTTACTAAAATTTGTCATTGCTTATATGGATAACCTCATCGCAAAGCACAAATCATGACACAAAATTGATAAAACAACTGGTAAGAGGATACTCCTCGCAAAATAAAAAAAAGAGGAAAATTTTAAAATTTGAAACGATATCAGGTGTACATTTTGCGAGGGGAGACACGTCACCAAAAGAGACTGTTGAAATGGTGAGGGGATACCCCACACAAACTGCCAGCCCATGTTAGTTGTGTTAGGCCCATGTCCCATCGCGTGTGCAACATGCAAGAAAAGTTGCTCTGAAAAAGTGATATTCCATTTTGCAAGGGGCTGCCCCAAGAAAAATGTGATCGTTCAGGTCACGTGGGGAACCCCCCCCCCCCCCCCCCCCCCCCGCCAATTATTCTATTAATAACCACAACACATTTTTCCCCAATTTCATTTCATCTTCTTCTTTCATTTCTTCTTCTGCTCCCATTTCTTCTTCTTTCCTTCTCTCTGGTAAATATTTCTCAACTCATTTTCTATCTATTTTATTTATTTCAGTTTATATAAAGTAGTTATTAATATCTTTTATTTTTGTTTTCTGATTTTAGAAATCAATTTTATCATCTATAACAACCAAGGAGTTCAAATATAAAGGGTGTGTTCATCCGAGGTACATTTTTTCCTTTTTTTTAAAAAATTTATACTCATATTTTTTTCTATAAGCAATGATATATTGAAACAGAGAACCCAAGTTCTCAACCACGATTACAAAAGACCGAGGAATAAACCCCGGAAAGAAAAATTACACGCCAATTAAAACTTAAGACAGATAAAACAAAGGATTCTTGTTAAACTCGTAAAAGTTACAATTGGGTTGGTTAATTTTTCCGATAAACACCCACATCCAAACCAAAACTTTAATTTCTCAAACAATATCACGAATATTCCACGTATGGTTTCTAAATTTAATGTCATTCCTCACGATCCAAAGATTCCAACTTATGGCCAACCATACTACTCCTTTCTTACCTTTCTTTAATCTAGAAGATTTGCGAAAAGAGGATCACTTCAAAAAGCTTTCCTTAAAATTCTTCGATTTATAATCCACCAGACCAATCCACTCGGTCATATCTTTCCACACCAATTCAGAGACACGACAAACCAACAACGAGTGCAAAGTAGATTCGAGATTATTACCACAGAAAACGCAAGAAATATTATAAATAAAATTAATACCTCTAATAGCAAGTAAGTCCTGCATCGGTAATCTATTGATAAAACACCTCTATCCAAAGGTCTTTATTTTGATGGGAACCTCCATTTTCCAAACCAACTCAAGAGCCGAATCAAACCTCTCCATCGGTCTGAAAGGAATACAGAAACTGTTCAGAATTTTGTGACAGTTGCTCACAGAAAAAACCCTATTCATACCATACTCCCGAGTCACTGAATCGATTACCCCATCTAAGATAACAGCAAATCGTAGCTAGATATAGAGCAACGAAAACACTACAAAAGAATTAGTCTGCAGTAAGCTAATCTGCGAGATCCCAAAATCTCCCTACCTCCAAGCGCCATTGATCCACCCTCCCATAGCAGCGACTAAAACTTCCTATAATAAGAAAATGAAAAATAGCACAGGAAAGAGATCCTTAATAATTCCCTCCTCCATCCACCAAGATGCCAAAACGAAATGAAATAACCATTTCCTACTTAGAAATGACAACCGCGATTAAAGAAATCCTCCGGGTGAATATGATCCAAGGATAGAATATCCATCCACCAAGAAGATTTGGAGACCTTCTCTAAATACTTGCCACATCCATTCGCTACCCCGCATTTTTATATCGTCATACCGCGCCTTCAACACTTTACACCACAACGCTCCAGTTTCCCCCAAAATTTTCCACTTCCACTTACACAAAAGCGCCACGTTAAAATCTTTAATCCTACTTAAACCAAGCCCTCCTGTATCTATCAAAGACACACCCCCTTCCAACTCGCCCAATGAATACTCCTTTTCTCCTCCGCCCCGCCCCATAAGAAATTGCTTTGTATCTTAGTAATCTCCTTAACGATTTTCTTCAGAGCTTTATATAAGGAAGGAGTGAATATAGCAAGGCTCCCTAAAACCGACTTTAGGAGAGTTAATCTTCCTCTAAAGCTTAGTAACCGACCTTTCCAACTAGAAAACTTTTTTTGAGTTTAAGAAAAAGAGGACTCCAAGTAGATAACCTTCTAGGATTTGATCCTATAGGTATCCCGAGAAACATGAACTCTTTTTCTTCCCTCCCACACGAAAGAAAAGTCGAAGCAATCTCCGAAAAGTTAGAATTAATATTGATTCCTATAAGTATACTTTTATGAAAATTGATTCTGAGACCTGTAATAAGTTAAAATCCCCTTAATACCGACTTGATAGCCCATAAATTGTTCTCGTTAATATTGAATATTTTATTCAGTAACTTCATGTTCCCGTTAATATTCAATATTTTGATTAGTATCTTCATGTTCCCGCTAATATTCATTATTTTGGTCAGTAATTTCGTATTCCCGTTAATATTCCAAACTTGTTCCCGTTAATATTCAATATTTTTATCAGTAACTTCATGTTCCCGTTAATATTCTTTATTTTGATCAGTAACTCCGTTTTTCCGTTAATATTCATTATTTTGATCAATAACTTTGTGTTCCCGTTAATATTCAAAAATTGGATCAGTAACTTAATGTTTCCGATTATATTAAAAATTTTGATAAGTAACTTTGTCTTCCGTTAATATTCAATATTTTAATCAATAACTCCGTGCTCCCGTTAATATTTAATATTTTAAATATTAACGGGATATCCGTGCATTCGCACGGGGACTAGTGTGGTACGCTCATTTGTTTTAATATTCAATATTTCGATCAGTAACTTCATGTTCCCATTAATGTTCAATATTTCAATCAGTAACTTCATGTTCCCGTTAATATATAATACTTTGATCAGTAATTCATGTTCTCGTTCATATTCAATATTTTATTCAGTAACTTCATGTTCCCGTTAATATTCAATATTTTGATTAGTAACTTCATGTTCTTGCTTATTTTGTTCAATATTATACTTTTTATAAAAAAAAGAAATTGATGTAATTATTATTATGATAGATTTCGTTCAGCAAAGATACATAATAAACTTAAAAATGAAATTGATAAAGAATAGAATAATGAAGTGTTATTTAATTAATATGCAATAAAAATTGGGAAGATCAATAAAGAATACACAATGTCGATTGTCCAATGCAGTAAACTTAGTCACATTTACTTTCAGCGTATTCCAAATTTGTTCCCGTTAATCTTCAATATTTTTATCAGTAACGTCATGTTCCCGTTAATATTCATTATTTTGATTAATAAATCCGTGTTCCCGTTAATATTGAAAAAATTTATCACTAAGTTAATGTTTCTGTTGATATTCAAAAATATTATCAGTAACTTCGTGTTCTCGTTAATATTCAATATTTTGTCAATAACCCCGTATTTCCGTTAATATTTATTATTTTGATTAGTAACTTCGTGTTCCCGTTAATGGTCAAAATTTGTTCCCGTTAATATTCAAAATTTTGATCAGTAACTTAATGTTTCCGATAATATTCAAAATTTTGATCAATAACTTCGTGCTCCCGTTAATATTCAATATTTTAATCAATAACTCCGTGCTCCAGTTAATATTCAATATTTTGAATATTCGCACTGGGACCAGTGTGGTACGCTCATTTATTTTAATATTAAATATTTTGATCAATAAATATTATTTTTCCGTTAATATTTAATATTTCGATCAGTAACTTCATGTTTTCATCAATATTTTTGTTTTGGAATTATTTATAAAACTATTTAAATCAATTGTAAACTTATTCTCGTTATTATTCAACATTTAATTACATGTGTTAATATCAGTATCATATGCGCGTACCATATAATTACGCGTGTGTATCCGTAATATATTATTTTGTATTTGGATAGAATTGACCTCATTAAAGTTTTAATGGTAATATTTCAATTATATTATATTATATATAGATAAATATATATTGATTATTGATGAACTTGTCCAGTTAAAATTTTAAATTTTATAAATGACAAACAAATTGTATGATTAATAAAAAATATCATACAATTTTGATATTATTTATTCATATATTACTTATGTTTCATTCTATTACTATTTATTCATACATTACTTATGTTTCATTCTATTACTATTACTATTTATTCATATAGTGCTTATGTTTCATTCGATTACTTATGCTTATTAACACCCATAGTTATTTTTAAATATGTTTTTTAAAAAATAGTCAATAGATCTAATATATTTATTTTATTTGATAATCTCTAAAAAATTTCATTAATATATATATATATATATATATATATATATATATATATATATATATATATATATATATATATATATAACTTTCAGATTTTATATTTTAAATAATTTAGTAGTATTAGTAAGAAA
This sequence comes from Vicia villosa, assembly GCF_029867415.1. Lineage (NCBI taxonomy): Eukaryota > Viridiplantae > Streptophyta > Magnoliopsida > Fabales > Fabaceae > Vicia > Vicia villosa. The sequence continues at coordinate 82,851 of NW_026706399.1, read as the reverse complement.
TCTTATTAAAGTGAAAATAGAAAATAGTAGTTAGTTTAATTATGCATTTTTTATCAAAAAAATTCATACAATATATAAAAGCAATGATATGCCTAAAACACTTTATTAAAATATGTATCTAATAATATTAATCCTTTTGTTAAATGAGAGGTTATACATCTTCTAACCCTATGAAATTTGGTTTCAAAATTAGGTTGATAAATTTATTATTTTGGAAAGTTCCTATTAAATAATTTTGAAGGAAATCAAGTGAGATAAATTATTTTTATTAATTTTTAATGATAATTTGATTCACTCAATTTTTGGTGATACAAGATTAATATATAATTGGAGTACTAAATATATTTGTAAAGTATTTATTTTATACCAATTAAGATATTGGTAAGTAATTGATATGATTTTAATGTATTGATTCTATATCAATTAAATTATCCCCAACGTAATGATTTTAACGTATGGGTAGTTAAAAAGGCTTTTATATCTTACAAAATTAGACAATTTTAGGTAAATCATACAAAAGTACAATATTTTCTCAAAATTAGATTTTTTTTAAGTAAATCATACAATATTGTAAAAACAGTATAATTTTGTAAGATATAAAAATATAATATTTTCTCAAATCTAATAATTTAAAAATACACGTGGTAAGTGATAAAAGAATAAGAAATCAAAAGTTGCAATCACATGCATTAAATCATAAATTAAAAGTTGCAATCCATCAATCAATCAATGATTACTAAAGGTAATTATGATATTTAACTTTTTTATAGGTAAATGATTTATGTCTTTTCATTCTAAACTCTTCATTTACCTAAAAAAATGTACTATTTTTTTCTTTATTCTTTGATTCTATTTTCTTATACATTTCAAAATTATGTATATATTTTTAATTTGTAATATTTTATTATATTTTATCTTTATTTTTGTTTTGTTTTGTTCGACCTTACAATAAATAAATATCAATAATATTTTATAAAACTAACTTTATAAATTATATATATATATATATATATATATATATATATATATATATATATATATATATATATATATATATATATATCGATAAACTTAATTTTTTAATTTGACTTAACTAAAATATTCTTTAGTCCTATGAATTAATATACAATATTATGTTATTTATATATTATAATATCTATAATTTTTATAATTACTAAGATTTGATATAAATATCACTCAAACATAAAGTCAATTAATCAATGAAATTTATTTATTAAAATTTGCAATAATATACCAATTATTTCCATATCAAGATTATATGTGTGCTGCTTCATTATTTCAACAAACCATTCTTTAAAATCATGTTCAAATCGACCATAATGCTTGGACTATTATGGATAAGAAGTTAAAAATTGCAATCACATTAAATCAAAAATCAAAATAATAAATCAAAAGTTGCAATCAGATTAAATCAAAAATTAAAGTTGCAATCAATTAAAGATGATTACGATATTTAATTTTTTTATAGGTAAATGATTTATGTCTTTTCATTTCAAAACTCTTTATTTACCTAAAAAAATATACTGTTTTTTTCTTTATTCTTTGATTCTATTTTCTTATACATTTCAAAATTATGTATACATTTTTAATTTGTAATATTGTATTATATTATATCTTTATTTTTTGTTTTGTTCGACCTTACAATAAATAAATATCAATAATATTTTATAAAACTAACTTTATATATATTGATAAACTTAATTTCTACCTGGTCCTTATTGAAAAGATCCTCAGCAGAATTTCACATTGGAGTTCCAGCCTTTTGAGTCATGCAGGAAGACTCCAACTAATCAAGAGTGTCATAATAGCCATGACTAGCTACTGGATGATGGTCTTCCCGTTTCCAAAAGTAGTGATTAAGAAGATTGACTCCCTCTGTCGTGCTTTCTTATGGACTGGAAAAGGCAACCCTAGCAGGAAAGTCCTGTGGCGTGGAGTCAAGTCTGTAGACCAAGGACACAAGGAGGTTTAAGCCTTATTGATCTTACCTTGTGGAATCAAGCCAACTTCCTCAAACTTCTTTGGAATATTTGTAAGAAAACGGATAGCTTATGGATTAGTTGGGTGCACACTTATTACCTGCGAAATGTGGATATTTTTGTTGCTAGTGTGAAGACAAATAACACATGGATAATGAAAGGCACTATGCATCAACGGGAGACAGTATCAGCCCTACAACCTTTATGGAGCCAAATGCAGATAAAGTTCCAATTGGGGGCAGTCTACAAGTTGCTAGCAGATGATGGGCAACGTATTTCATGGATAAACCTTATTCATCATAACATTGCGAGGCCTCGGGCGATTTTCACTCTTTGGCAGGCATGCCACAAAAAACTCGCAACACGGGACAGGCTAAGAAGATTCGGTTTGTTGGCTCATAGTGAGTGCAGTTTTTGTCCTTATGAGGAAACTCATGAACACCTCTTCTTTGAATGTGAGGAAACTAAGAAGATCTGGAAAGCTGTTTTGCTTTGGATCCAAATAGATCATGAACCATGTTCTTGGCGCGATGAAATGCACTGGCTGGTGAACAAAACGAAAGGTAAAGGAAAACTTGCTGCACTTATCCGCCTGGCTATAGCTGAAACTGTGTACAATGTGTGGAGACACAGGAATGATACCTGTTTTAGCACTAGACAACATAGAGATACTATAGTCAAAAATATTATAGGCACAATCACATATAGGGGGTGGTATAGTAAGATGCTTAGAGCACACGTAGCTTTTTTGATGTTATAAAGTTCTTATGATGGGCTGGATCAATGATCGCCGTGTTTGTAACTGCTTTTTGAATTAATAAAAGTTATTATTTAAAAAAAAAAACTTAATTTCTTAATTTGACCTAACTAAAATATTCTTTAGTTCTATGAATTAATATAAAATATTATCTTATTTACATATTATAATATCTACAATTTCGATAATTACTAAGATTTAATATAAATATCACTCAAACATAAAATCAATCAATCAATCTATGAGATTTATTTATTAACATTTGCACTTAAAATATAAAAAATTAAAGTTCATTCTATGAATTAATATAAAATATCGACAAAACTTGCGCAAGCATAACCCAATAATTTCAAGCAGATTCTCCATTGTATATTGACACCAGCCAACTTGATTTCTACTTCTACTGCTCAAACTTTCAGGGCAGTCAAAAAAGAATATTTATTTCAAACGAATCGTATAGTCGATGTTTGCTACTGTCTGCACCAGAAAAAAATCCAAAACACATGGATTAGGACAATATTTAAATTGGTAAAAAACGAACCATATACTATGGAGAAATTCAACCTGCAAATAACATGAAAAGATATTTTCTATCAAAAAACAAAGGAACAAATGTTAAATACCGGTTTGTCCATGAATAGTCGTGGGAATGGTTGGAATCGCAAAAATAGTATAAACCAAAATTTCCACGATTAGGTTTGATGAACATGATAGAGAATGTGAAAGTATGATCGGTTATACACACTACAAATTCAACCTGCAAATAACATGAAAGATAATTTCTATCAAGAAAAGAAAGGAACAAATGTTAAATACCGGTGTGTCCATGAATAGTCGTGGGAATGGATGGAATTGCAAAAATAGTATAAACCAAAATTTCCACAATTAGGTTTGATGAACATGATAGAGAATGTGAAAGTATGATCGGTTATATATAGTAATGATAAAACCGTTTAGGAATGTGGAAGGTGGAGGGCTTGGAAGACAGAAGGATTGGAAGTTATGGATCGAAGAATAGAAGGTTGAGGTTGCTGATATGGAATATTGTGGAGACAGCAGCTGATGTGGACAGTCCCAATGATCAAGAAAAGGGAGATTTTTCTTATATGATAGATATCACATTGAGTAGGATTATTGAGAGTGGAGCAGTTGAAACTTTTCATTTGCATAACTGCTGCATGTGGAAGTTGGAGGGATGAATTATTAACTGCTGCTCCATGTTAGAAACAGATGAATATTTGAGAAGCCAAAAGAGTGGTGACGTGGATGCACCAGGTTGAAAGTTGAAAAAGAGAATTCCTTGCTACCATGAAGCCACGTGTCACAGCCAGAGGAGTTGTTGAAAAAGATATACTTTTCTTATATTATAGATTAAAGAGTACACTTTGCTATGAAATGTGTAAGATAGTAGAATGAGTATTTATTTTTGTCTTTTCTTCTGTTCTAATAAATCAAATTTTTGGTTGTTGTTTTTTTTATAAAAATTTCCAGTTAGAGATGAAAGTGAAATTGGAATTTCTACACCACTCATTTTCTTTCTTTTATTCTCTCAATCTACAATCTTTGACCTTCTTCTTCACCATCCTATTACTTGCACCGCTCCTTGCTAATCTTCTACACACTAAAAAAAACTTCATGGAAATTTCTCAAATGGGGTTTCTCTTCTTTTGTTCTATTCATTAAGAGATTTACCTAGTATAGTCTTTGATGAAGGGTACTCGCTTTTGTTTGGTGACATTAACATCTTTGTTCATAAAGATGGTAAATCAATTTATCTTTCACTTGATGAAATATTTGAAAATCTTTATTGGGTTGTCTAATTTTTTGTTGTTATGGTGATTTTGTGGATAAAGTATTAATTTTTTTTTTTCCATTTATGGGTTGTGTTTGCAGATTCTAGATTTGTGTTTCATGGTCTTTACTTTTATGGATTTTTCAGTGCTTCTATTGAAGATAGAAGACAAATTCATGGTATTGTTGTTAATGGGATGAGAGGATAAAAATTCATCGTATTTTGTGAAATTTTTAATTTAGATTTTTTTTTGGTTTTTTATGAAGATGATGATGAAGATGTTGAAAGAGAAGATGGAAGAAGATGAAGATATGTAAATAAAATTAGATGTTGATGATTTACTTTTAGATTTAGTAAACCTGTGAAATCACATTAGATGTTGATGATGTTAATGGTTAACTTTTTTATTAAAAAAAGGTGTATGGTGGTCATCCAACAATATTGTATCACATAAGACATTTATAGTTTAAAATTAACGGAATGGACTAAGTTGATTAATAGAATAGTTTTTGAGGAACTAAAACGTAACGTTTATTGAATAAGGGACGAAAGTGAAATTTTAAATTAAGTTAAGGGATTGCGGGACTAATTAAGCCAAAATTATAAATCTATAAAATAAAAGACTTAAATGCAGTTTTGGCCCCTCAAATTTCTCAATTGCTTGATTTTAGTCCTCCAGGTTTTAATTGCTTGATTTTGGTCTCCCAAATTTTGTAATTGCTTGATTTTGGCCCCCGAAGTTTTAATTGCTTGATTTTGGCCCCTCAAATTTGTCCCCTTTTGCATTTTATAGTCTCCTAAGTCCTAATGACATGTAGACTAAATTTTTCTTTTTTTTTGTTGCTTTTTCTCTTTTCTTTTCTCTTTTAAAATTTTCTTCTCTATAATTTTATTTTTCTTCTCTTTTTAATAGTTAAACTTTAAATGTAATATTTAAAAAATCTTAAATATTTCATTCAACTTAGAATATACAGACAAAAATGCAATATCCCTTATAAAAAATTGAAATTCTATATGACTAAGAGGATTGCTAAACTTTGAGACTTTATGCTTAACTATCATAGAGTTGTTGGCCAAAAAGTTTGTTATATTAATTAGGTAGTGGTCTATTTTATTTTGTTAAAATAATTTGCCATTACGCATAAGTTGAATGAAATATTTAAGATTTTTTAAATATTACATTCAAAGTTTAACTATTAAAAAGAGAAGAAAAATAAAATTGTAAAGAAGAAAATTAAAAAAAAAGAAGAGAAAAAGAAACAAAAAAAGAAAAATTTAGTCTACATGTCATTTGGGGACTATCAAATGCAAAATCGGACAAACTTGAGGGGCCAAAATCAAGCAATTGGAAATTAGGGGGCCAGAATCAAGCAATTACAAAACTTGAGGGACCAAAATCAAGCAATTGAAACATGGAGACCAAAATCAAGTAATTGAGAAATTTGGGGGACAAACAGTGCGTTTAAGCCAAAATAAAAATAGGTGAACATACCCAAACACGTTGCGTATGACACAATCTAGTTTAAATTCATTTGTTAGTGTTATTTAAGTTCTAACATATTCCTTGTATCTAAGACTGTAATTTTTTTTGTGTAAGCAATATATTATGTAATAGAGTACTAAGGATTCTCTTACCTGATTACACGAAAACGGGAAAACCCATAAAAAAAAGAAAAATTACACGCCAATTACGAAAACATTACGAGAGAAAAAGAACTGGATCCTTACTAAACTCGTAAAAAGAATAATTGGAATGTGTAATTTTTCCGCAAAAAGACCACTTCCAAACAAGAAGCTTAATGTTCCAAACAATGTCGTTAACGTTCCAACCCTCCTCCCGGAAGCACACTCCATTCCTCGTAAGCCAAAGAGTCCAAGTTGTAGCCAACCAAACAACATCTACCTTCCTATCTTTTAACTTTTGTGTACAAAAGAACAAATGCCAATCCATAAAATTTGACAAACACTCATCCTCCAAACTAACCACTTTACCAACCCAAAGAGCAACTTCTCTCCAAATAGTCTTCACCACTAAACAACCAAAAAAGGAATGATTTCTATTCTCTACATCCACTCCACAAGAAATGCACTTTAAATTATCTACGGGAATGGGAATACCTCTCGTGACCAAAAGATTCTTGGTTGGAAGTCTATAAAGGAGGAGTCTCCAACCGAAAGCCTTGATTTTGAAAGGCACCTCCACTTTCCAAACGAGCTGAAAAGCATCATCAAATTTGTTAGGTGGTTCGTACGGAATAAAATCATTACCGTAGAAGGCGTAACACGAAGCCATCAAAAATTCCAATCCGTTTTTGCTCACCTATGAAACCGAGTCTTTTCCCTCCTTAAATCCACCATAAGCGCCCAACAAAAGACTAAAGGAAAAGAAACGACGCCTGACTTCGGTTTCCCCCAAAACAGCCGTGGGCAACCCAAAATCTCCCCATCTCCATAACCCCTCCAACCAACCACCCATTGCCGCCACCGACACCCCCTTTAAACAAGAAACAATATACAAATCCGGAAAATTATCCTTCAAAATAACTCCATCCAACCATTTTTGCTTCTTAAAAATTCACTACGCCAAACTTGAGTTTTGCCAGCACAGCTACGAAAGCGCTTTTAGGCAAAAGCGCTGCTATAGATTTCGCTAAAAACAAATATAAAAAACAAGGAAAAAAGCGCTGTTGTAGGGGAACATTAGAAAGCGCTTAAAAAAAGCGCTGGTAAAGGGTCCCCTTGCGAAAGCGCTTTTGAAAAAGCGCTGGTAAAGGCCCCCATTTCAAAGCGCTTTTTGAAAAGCGCTGGTAAAGGTCCATTACAATACAAAAAACACGCTTAAGAAAAAAAATTCTTTATCTTATTAACTTTTCAGCTACCCTATTTTCTCTCACCATAAAGAATAAATGTAATCAAAAATAAAATCGCCTCTCTAGCTCTTTGATCTAGCACCGCCGCTCACCGTCATTTTGTATGTTGCTCCTCCGTTCAACGTCGGTTTCCCTCTCCAATCTCTCCATAAGCCACTCCCCACCTTTCTCTACCACTTTATCCTCATACCCTGAATAGAAAATGTTTCCCTAAATTGAAACCTAGGGTTTTCATCTTGCAATTAGACAACCACCATTCAAATAATTTATTTTACCTTCTCTCTATGCCACTGTCGTCGCCTCCTTTTATTAATGTTCCGCTCAAAGGTAGATTCACAAACCCTTTCTTCTCTTCTCTTGTCACACTTATACTCCACTATCCATTTATCTATCTATTTTATATCAGATTTAATAAATATTTAGCTTCATTGTTGATTCGTGTGATATGGCTACAGATTGCGGAAAAAAGTTCGATTGTAGAATCTGTCTTCGCAAAATCGTAGTCAAAGTTCAACAATGGTTGGAAGAGAAACAATTTTTCAAATCTGAACCTGGTGATAAACCACCCGAACCAAGTGATTTTTTTTTTATGGAAAAGTGTTGCTGTTGTCGAGAGTGTTGGTGATGAAAATGGTGCTCTGGCTAAATTTAAGGGAAAGAAATTTAAGGTTGCAGCAAAATCAAGTGAACAGGCTTATCAATGGGAGATTTTGAGGAATGTTGGGCTATTTGTTGCTGAGATTTGGGAGTTTCAATATCCTTATAAGTGGTTATCTTATTTTCCACCGTTGGCTTTGGAGATCTTATGGCTTTTGGTTTAGGTTGTGATTGGTGAAGATCGTTCATTGCAACCCAAAGAGTATTGAAACTTCAAAATAGTATTTCATTAAACTTTGCACAAACTATATAAGTTTGGGTGGGATATTTTGTCTCCAAACATCAACATACTTTGGTTAATGTAAGTTTGGTTCAGTTACTTTTTTTTAAAACAATTGTTGCATGGACCAACTAATGTATTGTTACACATTATTTTTTAGAATTATATTTATAGATTTCATTTATCAGCCCGGTGGATCTAGATAGGTTGATACATCAGATGAATCTATAGATCTAGCAGGAGCTCCTGGAGCTAGAAGAATGAATTTCAAATTAGTGAGATTTGCTCAATCCCTAACCTGCTATATTTCCTACAATTATGAATATAAATTTTGAATCATTTGTGTGTTAATATAATGATTTTATTTACACTGACATGCTGTTAATATAAGATATTCTTTTGTTTTGTATGTTGTTGTGTACTTAATAGAAGTTTAATTATTCTTTAAAGGTTGGTACAACAGATGGATTTGTAGTTTCAGCAGTATCTCATAAAGTTAGAACAATGGATTTCAGATCAATGCTCAATCATTGTAGTTGGGGCAAAAATAAGACTATTGGGATGTAAGTTATTTATAAATTGGTCAAGGAAATATCCAAACATGACCATCTCTTTGCTCAATTAAGATGAACTTGAAAATATATTAACATATATTTTTCTCAAATTTTAGTCAATGACAATTGATGCTTTCAAGTACTAAGGAGAAAATTGTACAAGTTTATATCTCTTAACCAGCAAGTCAATATGGTGTTGAGAGGCTTTTTCAGAAAATACGGAAAGATTGAAAGAGTGGACTTGAATTCTGGTATTCCATTCTTCATAATTTGATATTTTTATTATAATTTTAAATTTTAATTTTTTTAAGGATAAGTTGAAGTCTTAAGTTTGAAGTGCTATTTTTGTAACTTAATTGGTGGTTTATTAGGTATTCTTTTACTATAGCTTATGATATTCAATTGGAAGTTTGGTATATTGGGTGATATCAAGTAGAATTTATGGAATTTTTTGCTTGACATTTTATGTGGTGGTTGGATAGATTTTGTTGTCAAATTGGATTTTTTTTAGAGGTAATTACAATTGTACCAGAGCTGATACTTTTGCTTTTAATTTTCCATGATGAGTTGTGCTTCTATAAAATATAGATATGACATAGAGTTATCGTGAATCAAGTGCAGAGAATAAATAAGCATGAATTATCTGATTTATAACTTCTTAGTTTCACAAGTAGGAAGATTAGTTTCACATTTCTAGTGTAGTGACAATTTACTTATGTGACTTATCTATAAGTCATTTAGGCAATATGTATTATACTCCTTTATTAACTTTATTTTTCTTCTTCTTATTCTTATATGTATACATGTGATGGACAATTGAAGATAAATTAGAAGTTGATTTTGTGCATTGTTGGAAAGTCAATAATGGCCATCGAGGAGTCACGTTTGGCTGGAGAGAATTAGTTTTCTTAGGGAGCAAATCAATATATATATATATATATATATATATATATATATATATATATATATATATATATATATATATATATATATATATATATATATATATATATATATATATATATATATATATATATATATATATATATATATATATATATATATATATATATATATATTTGTATTGTATTTTGTGTTTAGAGAATTTAATTGTAAACTTAGCTTCTAGAGTGATTGCAACTTTACGTGTCTATTAATCTGATGACTGCAAGTACACACTCGTGTCGTGTAGTTTTAAAAGATATCGAATCCACAGGGACTATGAATCGACCTACCGTTATCTAAGGTTACTATGTAAAGCTAAGGCTAGTAATATTTTGATTGTTTCTAAGGGGAAGTGATTGTGAATTCTAAGAAATGCAGTAATAGGCGGATATTAGTATGTATTTCATTTAACTAAGGTGGTCCGAAGGTCCATTGGCTAATGTATAAATTCGATTAAAAATCTTTATTAATTCTATTGACTAAAAGTCCTCCTCTCAAACTCTCGCTCTGTTGATTCAGACTACTGTCCTAACTCGTAATGTACGCTCTCACCATCCCATTAGATTTAGAAAATCTTTTTGGAAGCAACGTAATTAATAAAATGCTTGTTTTATGAAGTCGTTATCTACTTAAATCTCCTAATCTCAAACTCTCGCTCTGTTGACTCGGAACATACTAATATTCCTAACGTACGCTTTCGCCATCCCGCGCGGGTGTAAAAACATTTTTTGAAAATAAATAAGTTCTAATTAGTTTTAATACGCTTTCGCCATCCTTAAAACTAATGTCCTATGTCTACTATCCAGTTAAAGATCTCAAACTTTCGCTCTATTAATTTTAACCTTTGATCGTCTTAACCCCTCAAACTTTCGCTCTATTGGTTTTAAGACTTACTAATTAAATTAGACATACAGACCAAAAACAAGTGATATTTAATACTACCTCCGTTCCTTTTTATAAGAGACAAGTCATTTTTTAGATTCATTGAATAATTAATGTATTTGGTCTCTTTATAGACTAGATACATTGATTATTCAATGAATCTAAAAAGTGAATTTTCTCTTATAAAAAGGAACGGACCCCACGGTTAACTTACTTTACATACCGATATTTAATAAAACATAATTAAGCCAATTTATTTCGGACCCCACGGTTAACTTACTTTACATACCGATATCTTAATTAATTAGCCAGACATATTAATACGGTTAAACATGCATAAATAAATTTGGTTCATGATATTAGGCATATTAATTGGCATATAATATATCATGCAATAATAATAATTAAAGCGGTAAATGATAAACCTGAATAAAATAAATTGCAATGAATTGAATCTTGAAGTACTCGATCTTCCACCACAGGTTGGCTGGATCGTTCTTCGGAAATTATTGGGCAGGAATTTAAAAACAAGGAATATAAAAACAAATCTAACGTAAGGTTAGATCTACGAAAGGTTCACAACAATTTCCGGTGTAGAAATTGTTGCGAGAAAAATAAAGCGGTTAAATGAAAGGCAGGAAAATAAATGCTTGAAGAAATAATTCGGCAGCACTTCGTTAGCAGAAATTCGGACCCCTTGAGCTGAAGTAGCAGTCTCTATTTATAGCTGAGGGTCTGCAGTTGGAAAGCGTGAAAAGAGGGACTTTTGACTTGGACTTGGGAGACGTGCGTCTCCACTTTGTGGGGAAGACCAGCTGAACGACTTGAGACGTGCGTCTCAAGTGGAGAGTGTCGCCCTCGGTTTTTTATATCTCGCGTGAGATACGAACTGACTCTTCTTTTGTTTTTGAGTTTTGAAAATCAGAGAGTCGCCACCGACTTTTATTTTATCCAATTAAGGAAAGGTTTATAAAAGAAACAGAAAAAGACCTTTAAGAGATTTTGGGTTCGGGGGTAGGTTATACAAAGGGAAGGTATTAGCACCCCTTTGTATCCATGGTTATCCATGGGCTCTTAATTGCTTAGCTCACTTGTTTGAATCATTTGTCTTGCCTTGAAATGCTTGTATGTGGTTTTAAAATACCTTTGTAAATTAACTTTGTAATGATCCTTGTGCGGATGTATACAAAGTGTTTTATCTTTCGAAAAGATGTTTTGAAAAAAAGATCTTTAATTTCGTAATGATCCTTGTTTGGATATATACAAAATGTTGTCTTTTTTGAAAGTTTTGTTTTGAAAAACAATGAATATGTGAGACATTTGTTGTTTTGATTTGAGCAAGCAATTAGGAGATCTACCCTAAGTTTATAAGGTCCTTTCCTATTTCTTTTAGAAAATTCTCCTTTGACCGGATGTAAACAAAAGTTTGGATTTGCATTTGAAACAGTAGAATTGATTTTTGAAAAGAGTAACAGAGGGATTACCCTAAGAGGTGCAAGTGTGATTGTGTTCTGATTCAGATATTTTTGTCTTTGAAGTTAGTGATCTAACGCTTCAGTTTTTATCTTTGACAAACACGCAGTTTTATATGTACAGAATTTAAAGTGCGGGAATGTAAAATGCGGAAAGTAAATCTACACTATTACATCGATTGTGCGGGAAATGTAAACTACGCTATTTATATGAATTTGACAACCTATACACTTATCTATGAATTTAAATTGCAATAAGATAAAGGGAAAATATTTTTGATTTTTTTAGATGGTTGATTTTAATTAGAATTAATGCATGATTAATTTAATTAAATGAGAAAAATGAGAAATAAAATTTAAACCTAAAAATTAAGTCTAAAATATGTTCAAAATGTTTGTTAATTAATTTTAAAACAAAACTAATTTTTTGGGATTTTTGAAATTGTTTTTGAAATTATTAAGTTAATTAACATATAATTGTGCAAATAATTATACACATATTTTTTGTAATTATTAACTTAAAATTTTTTTTTGTATATTTTTCTGATTTTTAAAACTATTTTAAATTAATTTTGCAAAGAAAAATAAATAAAATAGAAAAATGTAAAAAATATATTAAATCTGGATCATGTGTGGCTAGCTGGTAAGTCCATATCATAGACTAGCGTGTCTAGGGCGTTGGATTGAGGGACTGGCATGATCTGATGGCCACTGAAGCGAAGGAGCATGGCACGTGTATCACCTGCAAAGCACTGAATCAGAGAAAATTTAAATTAAAACGCGCGCGCCCTGGCCACTCAGGTGAGGACACCTTATCATCTTCAACCTCTCGCCACCACTTTTAACAGCGCTTTTGTAAAAACAACGCTGTAATAAGTGAGTCTCAAACCCGCAAAATAGCGAATAGGGGTAAACTCATGCAAAAAAATTTCGCGACCTATGAAATCAACTAGCCTTGATCCACTGAGTTCAAATATGCCATTAGTTTTGTCTAATTTTGCCTCTAGCGAAAAATCCCATTTCAAGCTCATGAAACCCTAAAATGGCATACGCTTCAAACGTCCAATAAAATTCAATTAAAGCTCCATAAACGACCAGAGCTTCAAACCAAACATAAATATGCGATTACATCTTGCTAAATATGCATGAATGATCAGATACGAGGTGATTTATGTTTGAACAAACCGTGGCTTGTGTGGCTCGATTTGTGAGGCTTTGATGCTTAAAATTTATTTGGATAGGTTCAATGAAGTTCAGAGATGATGTTTGAATACTTAATTTGGATTAAAACTAGCTTGAACTCAAAATTCGAAATTTGAATTTCTTTGAAATTTTCAAGTTCCTACAAGTATGATACAAGCATGGATTTGGTTCTGAAATTGTGTGTCTTGTGTTGCTGAAGCATGCTACTTCATTTATAAGCAAAGAAGTGATGCAAATTGAAGCTAAGAAGCATTGATTGCTTTGTTGAACTTTTGATTTTTTAATATTAAAAATCTTTGAATTTTTTACCATGGCTTGATTTTCTTCATCTCTCTTGCTCTAGGCCTGCTATGTACTTCTCTTGCTGCAGAGTTGAATCATTCTTGATGGCTTTAGCTTAAGATCAAAGCAATGTACCATTATCCTTCACCATTTCTTTTTTAATTTAACTTTAAATGTAATAAAATTAAACCAAAAAAAAAATTAAAAATGTTATGGGCCTTAGGTTGGTCGTGGGAGGCCCTTAACATTGTTAGAATCATGTTTGGATCATGAAAAGTTGGCCCCTTTTGGAAAAAAAACATTTTTAATCAATGTTGGTTTCATGCATTTTCCCAAAAATTAGCCAACTTCAACAAGGCATAAATCCCTCAATTTTGATCATATGAAGGAGTTCTTGTACTTTTTAGAAACCTCAAGATGTCCTCTACAAGCCACTTTGGAAACTTTTTTTCATTTGGAGAAGTTATCTTGATGTTAAGGCCTTTCACAAAACACCACTTTTTGTTGACTTTGAAAATGACCTGTAATGTCTGAGCTCATATTTTTCAAATGGTGAATCCAATGACCATGTGATCAATTGCATTTGAAAGATAATTGAATTTCCTTCAAAACAAGCTTTGGTTGGAATTTTTTGAATGAACGAGGAGAGAGTTATGGCCGGTCAAAGTTCAGTTGACTTTTTAGGAGAAAATCCTAATTTTGAAACTTAGGGTTTTGTTGATTTTTGATCTTTCCTTGATGAATTATGAACAACCAATGATCAAATGATGAATCTTTTGACAAAATATGGATGTTGACAAAAAATTTCATTTTTGACTGTCTGTTGACTTTTCGGTCAAACTGGTCGTCTGTTGACTGTTTGAGCTGCTGACTGTGCGTCTGAGCGAATTGAAGTTTGAAAATTTGTATGGTGGTACTTTGAGAAATATGGAGGTCCATGAAATCCATTTGAGGTCTCAAAAAACTTGTTCTCCTGAAGAAAAAAAAACCCTAGTTAAGGACTGTTTGTGTAGGAGACAGTTAAGCGTACCTGATTTTTGTGCAGTGCTGAGTCTCTGCTGATCATGTGATTATCAGAAGACTTCTAGAACAAAAATCTTGGAATTTTGAAATGCAAAAGATTGATTTGATTGATGGTACAAAACACGGAGAATCGTGCTGTCAGCGGGTTTGACTGTCAACTGGCTGTTCAGGCATTAACGTAACAGTTAAAGTGAAAATTCAACAGTTAAAGTTAATTTTTTTCTTTCTGTTTTTTTGTTGTGTTAATGGTGAAAATTTATTTACATGAGTTGTTAGAAAAACACAAAACATAATAAATAAATAAAATACACTGTACGTGAACGAAATTACCAATAATAACCTTGAAAAATATTTAATGCGCAGAAAATTAAATATTTAATTAGCAGAAAACACACATAATATTATCTGGATAATTAAACTACAGTACGACAGATAGTACGACATTTAATACTGACAGTACAAATATTACATAATATAATGAATAGTACGACAAATAAACGGTACATTATTTGAAAGCAAAAGATACGACAAACTTTAAAAATGACGATTAAAAACCCATGCTATAAATAACAACATATAGATGATCGGGAGTGTAAGCAACCCAGGTCCGCATTTTTCAGGACTATGCAGACAGAAAAAGGACATGATCACCACCAAGACAGTGATGACCATAAGGAAACACGTATCCATCCACTTCGCCATTTTTGCCGGGGAAGAAGAGAAAACAAATATGAGGTAGAAATTTGATAGATGAGTTGAAATTTGATGTGAGAATTTATGGAAAAAAATGAGAGGTATTTATAGAGTGAAAAGAAGGATAGAGACGTTGGGGAATGAAGTGATTCCGTACAAAAAAGGAAAATTTGAGTGGTAGTAGGATTTGAAAGAAAGTGTATGGTAGGGTTTGAAAAGAGAGATGTATAGAATAAAGTTAGGATTTGATTTTGAAAGAAAGAGATTTGAAAAGAAAGGAAAAGATTTTGAAAATAATATAATATAGTACAAAAATTAGTGGGAAACAAAAACTAATAATTATTTACTTGTTACCAGTACAGTCTGAATCCCCGGACTCTGCGCCTGCAAACAATTTAATTTTGTACCAATTGCGTCAGTACTATTTATCTGCAAATAAATCTCAAATAAATAGTGTGTGTGAAGTGATAAACAGTAATTGGCGTTTGGGTAAGAATAAATTCAACAGCGAACCAAAATACCGTATAAGAAAAATTCTAAAAACCGAGTATTCATAAAAATCAGGATATTTGTGAAATAAAATCCAAGATTATATGAAACTCCCAATTTTTAGACAGAAGTCTGTTGTCTTCTTCTTGAAAAAGATGCGGGCAAATTTTGGGGTATAACAGAGAGAATCTAGGAGCAGTTTGAGACGGGCGTCTCCATTGGGTGACGTGGCAAGAGACGTTAGAGACGTGCGTCTCCACGTGCTAGATTTAGTTGGGCCACGCGCAATTGGTTTCTTCGTGGACTGGACTTGTACTTTGCACAATTGGGCCTTCTTTGCACCCCTTTCTTGCTTCAGCACCCCTTTTTCATCTTTTAGGCACAAATAGTAGTGATTTTAGCTCCATTTCTTTCTTTTTCACAAATAGTCTCAATATGAGCGTAAAACCTGAAATATCGCAAATACCCGCATAATATCACAATAAAACAATATAATTAAAGGAAAATGCTAATAATATTTATGGATTTCAAGCTAAATATATGATATAAAATCGTGTTATCAAATTCCCCCAGACTTGAACTTTTGCTTGTCCTCAAGCAAATAATAAGATAGAAAATCATAGGACAGTGAAATGAAATACATTTCCACCACGTCGTTTGGGTCGTACTCAGCTACAGAGTGTTTCTGTTCGAAACTTATGCGGTAGACCCTAGAAATAAACTTACAGTAGCGACACTAGACAACTCCCAGCGTGCTACCAATCAGAATCATGCCATCATAGCTTGACCTTGACTCTTCATCTTGTTTTACCCTTTTTATTCGCACGCAATCACATTAAGCCCATTATCTTGACACGCACATAGCAGAGTAGCTGGTTAGTGACTATGATCCTTCTTATGGAGTTCTGGCATATTTATGTGGTATACTCCTTAGCGCTCATTTGTAGATTGTGGGGAATCGAACCATAGTCCTTCCTTCCAAGTTCAGTACCAGGTAACTTCTGAACCAATCAACAATGAGTTTTTATATTTGAGATTTGTGACCGTTAGGTTAAACGATCGTGTGAGGATCACCTTACTTAGTAGGTACATTTCTATTGGAAGTTAAGCATATAATAATAACTATATGGATCATACACTTATATTCATCGACTCTCTGCGTAGTTGGTGTCTCAGACGGTGCCGACTGCTAGAATAAACTAATAAGGGTTACTACAAAATTGAAGTCGATGGTTTCGATATAAAGGGTATTCAAATCGGTTACGCATACTTGGGGGTTTTAGAGTGTCAGGACGATAAGGGTATTGTCTTGAATCTTTATTCTGGTTTCTATGTGTTAAGTATTTGAGTAGCTTCGTACTTCTCGAACATGTGGGGTTATGCGTTTATCGTTTTGGAGTAAAAATTTTGTTATGGCTCAAGAAAATGGAAAAAAATGTAATAGCCACGGAAATATACATATAAGACTTAAAATTCCATAAATATGCTTTATTGAATTTGAAAAGAAACATTACAAGGAAAGGAAATAAAATAAAAGGAAATGATACTAAAGCGAGTAATACGACTCCCCCAAACTTAAATGATGCAGTGTCCTCAATGCATAGCTACTACCTCGTTGTTGCGGTTGCGAGAACTGCTTGCGCCTCTTGTACAAACACGTCGACGTCTATCTGTAACACCCCAATTCTACCCAAGCATATAGGTACAAATATCAGAGTGTAAAAATTAAATTCATAAAAACAATTAGGGTATTACACTTAAGTAACCACATTACCAAACATAACGTACTCGTAAAAGATGCGTAACACAAATAATCAAAGAGGAAAGATTCTCATAAACACTTGACAGTATTCATATATATATATATATATATATATGTATATATATATATATATATGTCGATAAACATAATATCCACCGTATTCCTCCAAAATACATCGTATGAGAGGGTATCCAAAATACATAATATGAATACATCCAAAGGATCAAATATACATCAAAAGGATCCTAAGAGATCATGCTTAGGTCTTCTCCTGGTGTCGAGTCGATGTTGAGTCATAGATCGTAAGAGATCTTATTCTTTCAGTCCTGAAGATCATGCTTAGATCTTCTCCTGGTGTCGAGTCGATGTTGAGTCATAGATCGTACGAGATCTTCTTTCCTTTCGGTCATTGTTTCATACAACAATCATTTCCTTTGAGAACCTTGTATTGGCACCTTGGGCTACGTTACAAGCTATCACCATTCAACCATTACTCACCATAAACTTTTCCACCAGAAACAAATCTCTCTTTCCCCAGCAGATATCAAAACAAAAAAATAAAGATAACACTTATACCATATTCTCTTCAGGACAAATTTCTGGTACTTTGATATTTAATCTTCTTCTACCTCGAATGTTCGAAAGGCTAGCGCCAATCTCACGTTCAGGTATAAGACGATTAAATAGGGGCAGCTGTCATACCCCAAATTTGTCCTACCCTTTATTTCTATCTGGCTTATAGCTTTTGAATCATCTGCATACCTCCATTAGGTCATTTGCATAATTTTGCATTCATTCATTTAATAAGGCACCTAAAAGTAGGGGATCAAGAATCATGGAGCAAAATGGGGTCTCGCACGAACGAGACTTGGCACAAAGGCTTATTTATCTTCCCATCAAGAGCAAAACGATGTATAGTGTCTGATCAAAGGATTATGTTTCTTGGGCCTGTGTGTTTGGGTTTACCAGTGGACTTCAGGATTTTGTTATGATCACTATATGGGCAATCTCAACATATTGAGATTTCATCTGGGTTTCATCATGTAATCAAATATTGGTTTGCTTGGTTACTTATGTTACAAATCATATGCTTTGGATTTTGCGCAAAAGTTTGAGGTGAGATAAAGTGTCTTGAGAATCATTTCAAATTGAAAGGAAATAATTCAAACTTCGACTTTTAGTCAAAGTCAACTATAGAAAGTTGACTTTTGACTAAACTTCTAGAGGTTTTCGATTATTTCTCATCATATCTTGTAGTTCATTCAATCAAGACGCGGATTTGAAAATGGAGAAAAAAGTTCCTCACTTGGAATAAGTCATTACAAGCCAAAGCCAAAGTATTACAAGTTACACTCAAAATCCAAGGCATTTGAAATACATGTCTGATTCATTGCAAGTACAAAGAAAATTACACGGGAAAATACAGCACTTCCTAAAACATATCCTTCTCTTTCTCCATTTCTTCATACCCGTTTTATTTGTGCCATGTGGATAGGCATTTCTTGTTGTTCAAGCAATGATGTGTGTCGCTTTGATAGACCTTGTTCCGAAATTGATGCTAACCTGCATAAAACCAAGCATACATCAGTCCAAACTTCTTTCCATCATCCTGTAAAACCAAAATAACCCTGTGTATCAAACCCACCCTAGAGATCACATCTATCCAACCATAATGCATTAAGCCATCATTCATATTAATAAAATTCAAAACAGTTCCACACTAAACCATACAAAACCACTACTAAATCATTTCCAATTATTTCTAAACCTTCCAAAACCATGTTCAAATTAACCACTAACAGTTATATCCTAACTGTTGCAAAACTGAATCTTTACCATACATTCTAACTCACCCCATTTACCCATTAGTTGTTCATCCTGATGCAGTAACAAAAACCCACAATCTTCCAAGTCCGTTGCAACCTACATATCAAACAGTAGCACACAACAAAACCAAACAAATGTGCATCAGTTCAGAATTGAGATAACAGAATAGATGTAACAGAAAATTCGAAAAAGGAAAAAGAATCTCATTCACCTCGTAACAGTTTCGGTCTCGGCCTTTAATCAGCAGTTTCACTTCCAACTCCGAGCAACCATCGTCACTAAGAAAGCCTACTGCTACTATACCACACACACATAACTAAACTCATCAATACCTGCAGCCTACAATAACAACAACAAGAAAAAGCCTTGGTTTAGTCCACAATCCATTCAAGTCAGCTACGCATCCATACACAGTTCAAGAATAGCCTTCAACATTACAATTCAGCATACCTACATATCATAGAAAAAACCAATTTCAAATCACAAACTTACTGATTCTCACTAACAAAACTAACTTTCCAGCCATAAACAGAATCATAACTACCACCTAACCGAATTCAACAACCTATAACAACTTTGCAACTAACTGAAACAGAAAAACAGAGTTAAACTAACAGAATAAACACAGCTATAACAGAATTTAACAGAATTTCCAGCTCACTCATAACTGACTCAAACCTCTAACTAATTCTGTTCCCTCCGATCCTAGTCATCACTTTCCCCAAACCTCTTCAACTAACTCCAAACCTATCTAACTGAAACCAAACCTATCTAACTGAAACCGAACCTCACTCCAAGCCTCACACTCATCCGAACCTAGCTCATCACCTTCTCTATATAACCACCATTCCCTCCATATTTCAAACTCACGCCATTGTTACCACCCTCCTTCATCTTTCACTTCTCAATTTTCTCTCCCATCTTCATCGCACTCTCACATTCTTTCTCTCATTCATCTTCATCACCATCTTCCTCACGCCATTTTTCACTGATTCACTCACCACCACCATAACCACCTCCTTCATCCCTCTCTCGCTCTGAATCCTCTCTTCTCCCTCAATCCTCTCAATTCATCTTCCTCACCCTCACTCTAAAGCTCACCACCAAGGTTGCTCAGAGCGTGCCTCGAGCTCTGAACCAGCCTGAGCTCGGCCACCAACCTCCACCGTTACTCTCTCAATTTGCTCGCACACGCAATAACTCAACAACAACAGAAGAAACCGCGCATGGAATAGAAGAAGATAGAAGATAGAAGAAGAAGAATAAATCAAAAAGAGAAGAAGAGATTAAGTCGTAACAGAAACGAGAAAAAGAGAACATAATGGCTAACCTGTAACAATTTCTCTCGATTCATCTCCAACAACATCATCATCACCGAATCATCGTTTGAATCGCCTTTGCACCACCTTCAACACACATCGGAGACGAGATTGAGACGAGAGCCTGAGAATTGAATCGAAGAGGCGAGAGCGAGAGTTTGAATCGGAGACGAAGCTCGAGCCACGCCGTTTGCCAGAGTTGAGAGAGACGTAGACGGAGAGAGTGAGTCGTCGGAGGGGAGTCAGTTTACGGTGGCGCTCTGAGAGTTGATCGGACCGGAAGTCTCTGCCGCGCCGTTCGTTCACGAGAAGGGAAAGGAGAATGTGAAAGCTGAAAGGTCACATACTGAACCCTAATCCCATTTCTATTTTTTAATTTAATTTATTTTTTTAATTGAATTCTAATTGTCTATGAAAATCTGAATCCATGGATCAATAATAATCTGGGCCGAAATACTCTTTTACACCCCAATGGCCCAACGCTTCACTTTGTGGCATAGTCTCGGAATCACAAAAAATCTAAGTCTGAAAACAATCCGTGGGCCTGCTCCGCTATTGGGCCCATCACCGTTGCTGAACAAAATTCTGAAAACAAAAAAAACCAACGGGCCAACCTTTTGGGCCCTGCTCCCGGAGTTACTGTATGCACCAATAGTTTAAACGTGCACCCCCTGAATTCACATTCTTTTTCATTTTAGAATTTAGATTTCCTTTACATTTTAATAATAATAATACTAATTTTCTCCCTTCTAATTTTGAGACCTTAGTGCTAATTTTAGACATAGAAAATAATCATAAAAAATATTAGTTTTAGGCTATTTGTTTTAGTCTTTTACTTGATTTGTAATCCAATTCCTCTCATTAAAAATACTCATAAAAATAAGTAGACTTTAGGTTAATTTTGTCATTAATCTTTTGAACTCATTTCTTTCATAAAAACCATAAAAATAATAGTACTTTTAATTCACTTTTGTGCTATATTTTGACTTGTTCTTTTTCATGCTATTTTCAATATTCTACTTAGCGCTTTGTTTTTCACGCTTCTTTTAAATCCTAACCTTAGGTAGAAACCATGACAAAATTAGGTAGAAACTCCCATTCATATTAGGCTAGTTTACTTAGGCTAGTTTCTTTTTCTTTTACAACCTAAAACATCTAATAAATACTTGAATAAAAATCCCCATAAAAAATACAAAGAAAACACTTAAAACATTAATAAAAAAGTGAAAATTCTTAAAAAGGGAATGGAAGCTTGAACGTCCCTTGCTTAAGGGAATGTTCGAGTGCTTGGATCTCCCTTGCTTAAGGGTCCCATTCAGGCGTAAGTTCCCAACTTCTAAAAAACACCAACCAAAGAGTAACTCGAGTTTCCCTTGCTTAAGGGATTTCCTCGAAACGCTCAAAATCACTCTCTCACCTCCTTTCTTAAGGGCATTGTTATCTCCGCTCTATTGCATCCTAGGTTGCCCCCTTATGCAAGAGCGCGAGCGTTAACTCCGTCCAACTAAAAAACACAAAAACAAACAAAAACTATGGAGCCGAACTACGGCGCTCTGATTCCTGAAAAGGATACGTAGGCATCAAGTCGCGGGGCTTGAACGAGCACACTTGTAAATATTTCCTTCTTTTCCCCGTATTTCTTTTTGCATGCATTCGCATTTAGACATAGACATAGTACACACCCTTTAGATAGAAACAAACATAGGTGGATACCATCGAGTACGATGGGCGCGAGGGGTGCTAATACCTTCCCCTTGCGTAACCGACTCCCGTACCTTGATTCTCTGGTCGCAAGACCCTGTTCCTTCCTTTGTTAGGTTTCCTGGTATTCCTTTCCCTTATAGGATAAATATATTGGTGGCGACTCTGTTCTTTTTTTCGCGAGCGTGCGACAGCTGGCGACTCTGCTGGGGATTACCTAAGCAAGTCGATCCTAGCCTTTGTTTGTTTTATTTTATTGGGTGTTTATTTGTTTTATGTCTATATCTTGTATATATGTTTGCATGTTTATTTTCTGCTTGCATATCATGTTTATTTCTGCTTGCACATCATGCATCTGGACTATATTATGGGTCCCCATGGGGGCCACATATTTTTCTGCTTTGTTTTGCAGGTGGGGGGTTTTTGAAAGGTAAAAGGCCCACTACCCAGGCCAGTGACACATAGGATTAGCGTGGATGCTCATGTTGACTCCCGTGGCTCTTGCTACGATCGAGTTCAACATGGGGTACCACAACTGGGCGAGGTTCTTTCATGGAACACTGTGTCTGGCACGCTTGTTGCCTCAAACACTTTGTACCCCATGGGAACTGTAGACCCTAGTGACCATTAGGGACCACTAGTCCGTGTCTAGACTACATACCCGTGAGATTGGGGTGGGACAGGAAACCTTGACTCCTACATACCATTGCTTCTTCATATTTGAGGTCGGACCTTTATTTGGTCCGTTCTCGTGGTGTTTGACATTCTGGTATTCAAGAAGGCGTCGAACCTTTGATCCTGTGACATTTGGCCTGTACAGAGGTTTCATATCAGTTATTCAGAGGATTGTGCGGTGGTTACTAAGATTATGTGGACCTTGATCTCATGCTTTTGCATTGCATAACATCATCGCTTTATCCACTTCATTTATGAGGGATCCTAAAGTCTATTTCCAAAAAAAATATA
Source organism: Vicia villosa (assembly GCF_029867415.1). Lineage (NCBI taxonomy): Eukaryota > Viridiplantae > Streptophyta > Magnoliopsida > Fabales > Fabaceae > Vicia > Vicia villosa. The sequence goes on along the minus strand of NW_026706399.1, from coordinate 59,437 downwards.
CAAAAAAGAGAGAGAAAAAGAAAAAAGGAAATAGAAAAGCAAAAAAAAAGGAAAAGATACTCCATATAAAACAAAGCTTGGATTCCAAAAGAAAAAAGAAAAAGAAAAAGTGTGAAAAGACTTTAGGATTCTCATAAATGAAACATGCATTCATACTATCATGCATTTCATGGTTCTCTCAGAGACTTATGGGACCCTTTCTATTCAGATTTCAAGATCATCAACAGATTTGACTTCTCACCTCCACGAGCTCCGAGATCAACTATGGAACAACTCCGTGAGGAAATGGATGAGATGAGGGAACAAATGGGTCATCTTATGTTGGAAATGCAAGAATTGGTCCATAATTAGGGTGCACTAAAAGAGGAAAACAGTCAGTTGAAGACTCAAGTGAGTTTGGTCATGGAAGTTCTGAAAAAGGTACTAAGAAAGGAGGGTGATGTTATTCCTACTGCTGCAACAGAGGTCGTTGATCTCTCCTCTCCAATAGGATCTCCTCCAATTCATGGGATGTTTTGTGGAGTCCATCCACAACTTCAAGTGCCGTTACCTCCACGTCAATCTGTTCATGTCCCTAGAATGAATCAAGGAGGCCGAATGTGTGGGCAAAAACCTAAGATGCCTCAAAGGGTTCTTGATCCGATCCCGATGCCTTATGCTCAGTTACTTCCCCGCTTGCTGGAACTTCGGTTGGTTGAGCTACGCGATTTGTCCATGCCTGAAAAGCTTCCCCCCAGTTTTGATGCCAATGCTCGATGCGAGTTCCATTCTGGGGCACCTGGCCGTGATATTGAGAATTGTAGGGCGTTGAAGCAGCAAATTCAAGATCTCATTGACTCCAAAGCAATATCATTCACTCCAAATGGCCTGCACATAAAACGAAGAGTTCATGCATAAGTGAATTTCCGTATTCCAGAAAGTATCACCAAAAAAAAAAAAAAAAGAGGAAAAAATAATAATAATGATAATAATAAGCCCAAATGGAGTCAGGGCTCCTCAACTATGGCGATCATCATTTCATTTCCGTATTCTCATTTCAGTATTCCCTGTTTTGTAGAAGGCTACTTCCTTGTTTGAACTCATTGGTATAATAATAATGAAAACACCACAAATTCTCGAGCAACTTTGTCAGAATCTTTTTCAAAAAGTAATCAAGAATGTTTTGTAGAAGCATCTCTCATTCTCAAGGTTCTTGTGCTCAGTTGTATCCGTGGAGGTTGGTGTTTCAGTTGGTGTTTGAGCTCTCCTTGCAACAAGTAGCTTCTCTAAGTTTGGTGACCACACAAGGTTCCTCCGTGTTTGATGGCAAATACTTCTTCAATGAATATGCTTGGGGCTCCCGCACGAGGGATAAGCAAGACGCACTCTTATCTTGAGCATTGCATCATTCGCATTGCTCGAATCCCTAAAGCATTACAAATTCTTGGGTGACTTCGTCAGAATCTTCTTCCGTGTGATAATCAAGAGTGTTCTTCACAATGCTTCTCATTCTCAAGGTTCTACTTCATATATCAGTTGCTTTTTCTCAGGATCTCTCCTTCTCAGTGGCCTTGCTAGTTAACGGAGACGAGAAGAATATGAGAAACAAATTGATGTGATTCTATTGCCTTGTGCTCATTCGTTTCCTTGTTTGTTGGAATCACAATTGGTTAAGATTCTAATATTGGGTCTTTTTCGCCACAAGTAACTCTCTTGAGTTGATGATCATACAAGATTCTTCCCATTTATGATGGCGATTACTACTCTAGCAACTATGCTTGGGGCTCCCGCACGAGGGATAAGCAAGACGTACTCTTATCTTGAGCATTGCATCACTCGCATTACTCGAATCCCTAAAGCAAGGCAAAAGTTTACAACTCTTGGGTGACTTCGTTGGAGTTTTCTCTTGAAGTAATCTGAAGTGTTTGGAAAGAACTGCAAAAAGTATTCAAGATCAATAAGTCTAGACGGAGTCAAGTCTCCTCAACAATGGCATTCGTTTAGTTTCTTTATTGCATTCTCATTTGTAACATTTCATTGATTGTTTAAGCATTGCTAGCATGTAAAAACTTGTTAATTTCTGAATGAAAATAAAATACATTGTTTATGTTTGTCTTGAAAAAACCCATTCGTTTTCACTCAAAAAATGTTTTTGGCATTACGATACCAACTTTATTAATTGCTTGCTGAGGCAAACAGCTGAGGGAGAATGATGAAAAATAAAAATGCAAAATCTCCCATCGTGTGTTTTTGAATAAAACCCTACTGAGGATGTACAGGCATTATTTCAAATCCCCAAACACCGGAGATATAAGGGAGATAGACCCTCGTCAACCCCTTTGAGCCTTGAAGTAGGAGTTTATTTTCTAATCACAAAAACCCTTATTTTAAACCTTGGGGCAGGGTAGTGTTCATTTAACTTGATCGAGCTTTCAAAACTCACCAAAAGGGTATGCATCTAAGGATACAACAATGGTTATCCTTCAAAAGGTTGAGGAATGTCAAAACCGCAATGATTATCCTTATTCCATCAAGAGATCAAGAGATGACGATACCACAATGGTAATCCTTCATCAAATCAAAGGAGTGAGGCAGTCGCAATCACCTCCAACGAATCAAAGACTATGCGAGGTCACACGACTTGTTCAAAAAAAAAGAGAGCAAAAAAATGGCGAAAAAATAATGAAAAATAAAAAAGATGAAAAGAAAATGGCAAAAGAAAAATGATGAAGTTGCAAAGCAAGAACAAAGTCGTGTGACAATGAATCAGAAGAATAAAAGGTGAGTGACCGCCATGTCCAAAGAACCTCATTGATTCCTCAACCATTCTAAATTCCTTGTGAGGGATGAACACTCATGTCGAGTTAATTGAACATAGGACTGGAGAACATCACGAAGGGGGTGGGCACCAAATAATTTTGAGCCTAAAAATCCTTTGTTTTCTAAAAACCGTGAACCCAGCCAAGTTACAACCCTTAAAAGTCCTAATTGAAGTAGGGTTTATCCTGAAAGCGCACCCCGAAGAGATAGCGTTTAACTGACTCCCAATGAAGCGAGACTCATATCCATGTTGGTATCGTATGCTTGCTTCATCTTCCATATGCAAAAATCAAGGTTGTGTCAACTAGTGATTCAGTCACAAGAGGTCGCAACCTCACTTCACAAAAAGTTTTTACAACTTCAAGACTAACATAGGTTTTGCATTAGAATTATCATTCTTAGAATTAACATTATTCTACATGCAAGATATGTGCTTAACATCAAGGAAATCTTCAAGGATGAGAATCAGTGAGTAACTTGATCATATCAAAGTACAAGAGACTTGAGAACTCCGAGGAGGAAAAGCTAATCATTTCAAATGTTGACCATCAAGGGGCAAGTTATCCAAAAAACTCCGTTGGGCATGAACAGTTAATGCCTTCTTTGATTACCTTGAGGGAAGAGTTTGAAGACTCCATTGAGCGTGGTAAAGTTGTTTCCATGTTTGTTTAACTTCAAAACAATGAAGGCTTGAGGATTCTAGTAAGATGTACCTAATCAGGGGCAATTGAATCAAGGTTTGACCTCTCAAATTCAGCATATCTGGGGCAATCATGTTGATAAATCTCTTCAAGCGTTGATCAATCTGGGGCAATCATGTCGAGGAATCTCTCTCAGGTTCAACCAATCTGGGGCAGTTACGTCGAGATTCGACAAATCTCTCCAAGGATCCTTTGGGGCAAATTCCTCCATGAGTCACAAAGCTTGGGGCATAATTCTGAGTTTTTTTTTTGTCGCTCCATGACCATAGGAGTTTATTTCCCCTAGAATCTTGGTCTCTCCCCACGCATGGAGTGTATTTCTCCCGAGAGTTTGTTCCATTCCTCAAGCGTAGGAGTTTATTTCTCCTACGAGTTGTTCTACTTCCCTAATCAAGGCTCCTTATCTGGATTTCTCATCCCCAACATGGTGAATCAAGGGAATCTCCTTAAGCTGAAAATCCTCCAAGCAGTGGCACATGGTGAGAAGTCAGAAATCATTCTTCAAGTCATGGAAAAGTGCATCTTACAAATCAAAGTCCAATATCTATTGGCATCTCTACATAATTCCTAACACTAAGGGGATTCTCCCTGGTGTTTACCTCATTAATGCCTTTATTTGGCATTCTGCATATAGTGTTCACTGCATATAACATTGCATCCTCAAAAGCGTAGCATATCCGTCAAAGCGGATCATTACGCCATAGAAAAATTCAAACATGCATACAAAGCATAAGCCAGATAATACAAATCAGCACTCAATCAAGACAACGATACTTCCCCACATAAAATATTGTCCTTACAAACTCCGATCGATATCTGCTACTACATTACAAATCTCCTTATGCCACGGTGCCGATACCTGGTATCCTTAATCCCCAAAAGAAGTCTCATTTTCTCTCTCCAACGTGGATCGGATGCAATGTCTTTCTTCGTCAGAATCGTTGTCTCCGAGGTTATTTCCCGTGTGCTGCGTGCAGATTAGAGCGTGAATGAGGGTGAGCATTCAACCCATCTCATTTTTCAGTCGTTTGAATAATCATACTTAGTGTGTGGCAATTCGAACGATTGCCGCTCTTGAATAGTTACACCCCGCCTTTGGCCTGAGGGACCGATGTAATTCTTATGCTTCGCAAGCATCAATATCTCCGTAATTCCCAGTGGTTACGTCCATCTTCTTGCCAAGTCTAGTCGTCACTAGTCTTGTTGTGGTTATATCCCGTATGCCGCGTGCAAATTAGAGTGCGAATGAGGGTGGGCATTCAACCCATCTCATTTTTCAATCGTTTGAATAACCATACTTGGTGTGTGTGGCAATTCGAACGATTGCCACTCTTGAAGAGTTACACCCCGCCTTTGGCCTGAGGGATTAATGTAACTCTTATGCTTCGTAAGCATCGATATCTCCGTAATCTCCAATGGTTACTATCATCTTCTTATCGAGTCTAGTCGTTACTAGTCTTGTCGTGGTTATTTCCCGTGTGCTGCGTGCAAATTAAAGTGCGAATGAGGGTGGGCATTCAACCCATCTCATTTTTCAATCGTTTGAATAACCATACTTGGTGTGTGGCAATTCGAACGATTGCCACTTTTGAAGAGTTACACCCCGCCTTTGGCCTGAGGGATTAATGTAATTCTTATGCTTCACAAGCATCAACATCTTCGTGATTATGTCTTTTGTCGAGTCTAGTCGTCACTAGTCTCCGTGGTCCCTTCCCCCGTACGGGAAAACTTTTCAGGTCCAACCCCCATGTTGTGAATCCTTTGCCTTCCAACCTTCGAACCTTTCAAAGCCCAGTTCCCAACCTGGCAAACCCTTTCAAAGCCCAGTTTCCAACCTGGCAAACCCTTTCAAAGCCCAGTTTCCGTCCTGGCAAACCCTTTCAAAGCCCAGTTTCCGTCCTGGCAAACCCTTTCGAAGTCCAGTTTCCAACCTGGCAAACCCTTTCAAAGCCCAGTTTCCGTCCTGGCAAACCCTTTCAAAGCCCAGTTTCCGTCCTGGCAAACCCTTTCAAAGCCCAGTTTCCGTCCTGGCAAACCCTTTCAAAGCCCAGTTTCCGTCCTGGCAAACCCTTTCAAAGCCCAGTTTCCAACCTGGCAAACCCTTTCAAAGCCCAGTTTCCGTCCTGGCAAACCCTTTCAAAGCCCAGTTTCCGTCCTGGCAAACCCTTTCAAAGCCCAGTTTCCAACCTGGCAAACCCTTTCAAAGCCCAGTTTCCAACCTGGCAAAACCTTTCAAAGCCCAGTTCCCAATCTGGCAAAACCTTTCTAAATCCCAGTTTCCAACCTGGCGAACCCTTTTCAAGCCCAGTTTCCGTTCTGGCAAACCTTTTCAAAGCCCAGTTTCCAACCTGGCAAACCATTTCAAAGCCCAATTTTCAACTTGGCAAACCATTTCAAAACCAAACCCCGATGTTGAGTCATAGATCGTAAGAGATCTTATTCTTTCAGTCCTGAAGATCATGCTTAGGTCTTCTCCTGGTGTCGAGTCGATGTTGAGTCATAGATCGTAAGAGATCTTATTCTTTCAGTCCTGAAGATCATGCTTAGGTCTTCTCTTGGTGTCGAGTCGATGTTGAGTCATAGATCGTAAGAGATCTTATTCTTTCAGTCCTGAAGATCATGCTTAGGTCTTCTCCTGGTGTCGAGTCGATGTTGAGTCATAGATCGTAAGAGATCTTATTCTTTCAGTCCTGAAGATCATGCTTAGGTCTTCTCCTGGTGTCGAGTCGATGTTGAGTCATAGATCGTAAGAGATCTTATTCTTTCAGTCCTGAAGATCATGCTTAGGTCTTCTCCTGGTGTCGAGTCGATGTTGAGTCATAGATCGTACGAGATCTTCTTTCCTTTCGGTCATTGTTTCATACAACAATCATTTCCTTTGAGAACCTTGTATTGGCACCTTGGGCTACGTTACAAGCTATCACCATTCAACCATTACTCACCATAAACTTTTCCACCAGAAACAAATCTCTCTTTCCCCAGCAGATATCAAAACAAAAAAATAAAGATAACACTTATACCATATTCTCTTCAGGACAAATTTCTGGTACTTTGATATTTAATCTTCTTCTACCTCGAATGTTCGAAAGGCTAGCGCCAATCTCACGTTCAGGTATAAGACGATTAAATAGGGGCAGCTGTCATACCCCAAATTTGTCCTACCCTTTATTTCTATCTGGCTTATAGCTTTTGAATCATCTGCATACCTCCATTAGGTCATTTGCATAATTTTGCATTCATTCATTTAATAAGGCACCTAAAAGTAGGGGATCAAGAATCATGGAGCATAATGGGGTCTCGCACGAACGAGACTTGGCACAAAGGCTTATTTATCTTCCCATCAAGAGCAAAACGATGTATAGTGTCTGATCAAAGGATTATGTTTCTTGGGCCTGTGTGTTTGGGTTTACCAGTGGACTTCAGGATTTTGTTATGATCACTATATGGGCAATCTCAACATATTGAGATTTCATCTGGGTTTCATCATGTAATCAAATATTGGTTTGCTTGGTTACTTATGTTACAAATCATATGCTTTGAATTTTGCGCAAAAGTTTGAGGTGAGATAAAGTATCTTGAGAATCATTTCAAATTGAAAGGAAATAATTCAAACTTTGACTTTTAGTCAAAGTCAACTATAGAAAGTTGACTTTTGACTAAACTTCTAGAGGTTTTCGATTATTTCTCATCATATCTTGTAGTTCATTCAATCAAGACGCAGATTTGAAAATGGAGAAAAAAGTTCCTCACTTGGAATAAGTCATTACAAGACAAAGCCAAAGTATTACAAGTTACACTCAAAATCCAAGGCATTTGAAATACATGTCTGATTCATTGCAAGTACAAAGAAAATTACACGGGAAAATACAGCACTTCCTAAAACATATCCTTCTCTTTCTCCATTTCTTCATACCCGTTTTATTTGTGCCATGTGGATAGGCATTTCTTGTTGTTCAAGCAATGATGTGTGTCGCTTTGATAGACCTTGTTCCAAAATTGATGCTAACCTGCATAAAACCAAGCATACATCAGTCCAAACTTCTTTCCATCATCCTGTAAAACCAAAATAACCCTGTGTATCAAACCCACCCTAGAGATCACATCTATCCAACCATAATGCATTAAGCCATCATTCATATTCATAAAATTCAAAATAGTTCCACACTAAACCATACAAAACCACTACTAAATCATTTCCAATTATTTCTAAACCTTCCAAAACCATGTTCAAATTAACCACTAACAGTTATATCCTAACTGTTGCAAAACTGAATCTTTACCATACATTCTAACTCACCCTATTTACCCATTAGTTGTTCATCCTGGTGCAGTAACAAAAACCCACAATCTTCCAAGTCTGCTGCAACCTACATATCAAACAGTAGCACACAACAAAACCAAACAAATGTGCATCAGTTCAGAATTGAGATAACGGAATAGTTGTAACAGAAAATTCGAAAAAGGAAAAAGAATCTCATTCACCTCGTAACAGTTTCGGTCTCGGCCTTTAATCAGCAGTTTCACTTCCAACTCCGAGCAACCATCGTCACTAAGAAAGCCTACTGCTACTATACCACACACACATAACTAAGCTCATCAATACCTGCAGCCTACAATAACAACAACAAGAAAAAGCCTTGGTTTAGTCCACAATCCATTCAAGTCAGCTACGTATCCATACACAGTTCAAGAATAGCCTTCAACATTACAATTCAGCATACCTACATATCATAGAAAAAACCAATTTCAAATCACAAACTTACTGATTCTCACTAACAAAACTAACTTTCCAGCCATAAACAGAATCATAACTACCACCTAACCGAATTCAACAACCTATAACAACTTTGCAACTAACTGAAACAGAAAAACAGAGTTAAACTAACAGAATAAACATAGCTATAACAGAATTTAACAGAATTTCCAGCTCACTCATAACTGACTCAAACCTCTAACTAATTCTGTTCCCTCCGATCCTAGTCATCACTTTCCCCAAACCTCTTCAACGAACTCCAAACCTATCTAACTGAAACCAAACCTATCTAACTGAAACCGAACCTCACTCCAAGCCTCACACTCATCCGAACCTAGCTCATCACCTTCTCTATATAACCATCATTCCCTCCATATTTCAAACTCACGCCATTGTTACCACCCTCCTTCATCTTTCACTTCTCAATTTTCTCTCCCATCTTCATCGCACTCTCACATTCTTTCTCTCATTCATCTTCATCACCATCTTCCTCACGCCATTTTTCACTGATTCACTCACCACCACCATAACCACCTCCTTCATCCCTCTCTCGCTCTGAATCCTCTCTTCTCCCTCAATCCTCTCAATTCATCTTCCTCACCCTCACTCTAAAGCTCACCACCAAGGTTGCTCAGAGCGTGCCTCGAGCTCTGAACCAGCCTGAGCTCGGCCACCAACCTCCACCGTTACTCTCTCAATTTGCTCGCACACGCAATAACTCAACAACAACAAAAGAAACCGCGCATGGAATAGAAGAAGATAGAAGATAGAAGAAGAAGAATAAATCAAAAAGAGAAGAAGAGATTAAGTCGTAACAGAAACGAGAAAAAGAGAACATAATGGCTAACCTGTAACAATTTCTCTCGATTCATCTCCAACAACATCATCATCACCGAATCATCGTTTGAATCGCCTTTGCACCACCTTCAACACACATCGGAGACGAGATTGAGACGAGAGCCTGAGAATTGAATCGAAGAGGCGAGAGCGAGAGTTTGAATCGGAGACGAAGCTCGAGCCACGCCGTTTGCCAGAGTTGAGAGAGACGTAGACGGAGAGAGTGAGTCGTCGGAGGGGAGTCAGTTTACGGTGGCGCTCTGAGAGTTGATCGGACCGGAAGTCTCTGCCGCGCCGTTCGTTCACGAGAAGGGAAAGGAGAATGTGAAAGCTGAAAGGTCACATACTGAACCCTAATCCCATTTCTATTTTTTAATTTAATTTTTTTTAATTGAATTCTAATTGTCTATGAAAATCTGAATCCATGGATCAATAATAATCTGGGCCGAAATACTCTTTTACACCCCAATGGCCCAACGCTTCACTTTGTGGCATAGTCTCGGAATCACAAAAAATCTAAGTCTGAAAACAATCCGTGGGCCTGCTCCGCTATTGGGCCCATCACCGTTGCTGAACAAAATTCTGAAAACAAAAAAAAACCAACGGGCCAACCTTTTGGGCCCTGCTCCCGGAGTTACTGTATGCACCAATAGTTTAAACGTGCACCCCCTGAATTCACATTCTTTTTCATTTTAGAATTTAGATTTCCTTTACATTTTAATAATAATAATACTAATTTTCTCCCTTCTAATTTTGAGACCTTAGTGCTAATTTTAGACATAGAAAATAATCATAAAAAATATTAGTTTTAGGCTATTTGTTTTAGTCTTTTACTTGATTTGTAATCCAATTCCTCTCATTAAAAATACTCATAAAAATAAGTAGACTTTAGGTTAATTTTGTCATTAATCTTTTGAACTCATTTCTTTCATAAAAACCATAAAAATAATAGTACTTTTAATTCACTTTTGTGCTATATTTTGACTTGTTCTTTTTCATGCTATTTTCAATATTCTACTTAGCGCTTTGTTTTTCACGCTTCTTTTAAATCCTAACCTTAGGTAGAAACCATGACAACATTAGGTAGAAACTCCCATTCATATTAGGCTAGTTTACTTAGGCTAGTTTCTTTTCCTTTTACAACCTAAAACATCTAATAAATACTTGAATAAAAATCCCCATAAAAAATACAAAGAAAACACTTAAAACATTAATAAAAAAGTGAAAATTCTTAAAAAGGGAATGGAAGCTTGAACGTCCCTTGCTTAAGGGAATGTTCGAGTGCTTGGATCTCCCTTGCTTAAGGGTCCCATTCAGGCGTAAGTTCCCAACTTCTAAAAAACACCAACCAAAGAGTAACTCGAGTTTCCCTTGCTTAAGGGATTTCCTCGAAACGCTCAAAATCACTCTCTCACCTCCTTTCTTAAGGGCATTGTTATCTCCGCTCTATTGCATCCTAGGTTGCCCCCTTATGCAAGAGCGCGAGCGTTAACTCCGTCCAACTAAAAAACACAAAAACAAACAAAAACTATGGAGCCGAACTACGGCGCTCTGATTCCTGAAAAGGATACATAGGCATCAAGTCGCGGGGCTTGAACGAGCACACTTGTAAATATTTCCTTCTTTTCCCCGTATTTCTTTTTGCATGCATTCGCATTTAGACATAGACATAGTACACACCCTTTAGATAGAAACAAACATAGGTGGATACCATCGAGTACGATGGGCGCGAGGGGTGCTAATACCTTCCCCTTGCGTAACCGACTCCCGTACCTTGATTCTCTGGTCGCAAGACCCTGTTCCTTCCTTTGTTAGGTTTCCTGGTATTCCTTTCCCTTATGGGATAAATATATTGGTGGCGACTCTGTTCTTTTTTTCGCGAGCGTGCGACAATCCTCCGGGTAATACTTCCTCAAAAACTCCCTCTTGAACACCGTCCAGGAAATCTCTTCACCGATTGCTTCTAACCTTGCCAAAGTCTCCAGCCACCAATCATCAGCCTCCACAGCTAACTGATGAGTGCCATACCTGACTTTCTGCCCTTGCGTGCAATCCATCACACGAAAGATCGTCTCCATCTCCTTCATCCAAGTCAAGGCTCCCTCGGGGTCATGCGTTCCTTTAAACACAGGAGGATTCTCCCTCTGGAAAGTCGCTAAACTCCGAGACCTTGCATTCTCATCTGTATGCATAGCTTCAGCCATAGCTTGCAATGCAACAGCAATAGCAGCGTCATTACGTCCAGCCATCTCTAAACTTCACAATAACACCAAGAGAAGTAAGCCCAAAGAATAACACAAGAATGGTTAGACCAAATGACACGACACTTGGTCGGACAAGACCGACCCGCTCTGATACCACTAATATAACACCCCAATTCTACCCAAGCATATAGGTACAAATATCAGAGTGTAAAAATTAAATTCATAAAAACAATTAGGGTATTACACTTAAGTAACCACATTACCAAACATAACGTACTCGTAAAAGACGCGTAACACAAATAATCAAAGAGGAAAAATTCTCATAAACACTTGACAATATTCATATATATATATATATATACATATATATATGTCGATAAACATAATATCCACCGTATTCCTCCAAAATACATCGTATGAGAGGGTATCCAAAATACATAATATGAATACATCCAAAGGATCAAATATACATCAAAAGGATCCTATAAGCATCATCTACAAAATAAGTGTTCGATCCCCCCTAGGTGTTACGTATCACGAGCGGACGACACCAAAACGGACGACTACTAAAAGAGCACCTACACTTGCGGATCACCTGCACATTACTCACGAGTAGGTAACATTAAGGCAGAAGGGTGAGAATATAGTTTATAATGAAAAGCATGATAAATATAGTAATGCCAACAAGTATCATCAAGAATCACACAACAAGGTAATCCACTAAGTCAACCACAATCAATATATGAACAGTGCGATAAATGAGTGAGAACATAATGGTAAAGACAGGTGGTGATGAATGAGACTCAATTATGCATATGCATGTGGTACCAAATCCGGAGTAAACTCCTCCTTGTCATTATGACAAATACACCTTGCCGAGCATTATGCTAGGACTTCTTTCCCTCAGGAAAATACACCTTTGTCGATCAGTAAGCTACGACTAACCGTCATCGAGCATTTAGCCCCCACTGATGACCTCTTGCCACTCGGGCAAATACACCTTTTTACCGAGCATTAAGCTCCCACTGGTAATAATTGCCAATTCAGGCCACCTGTTAATAGCATTCCGCCATTAACGTAATGAAATGTCATGTTGTGCATACAAACGACTCGATTACATAACAACAACAACAATAATATAACTCGGTCACATATCCACATCACACCGGTTATATTAATCCACGCGGATACATCACCAAAATTGCCACTCAGGCGTTCATATTCACACAGCACACATATACCGTCAAAACATACTTGACTAGCAAATATCATTTCACAAAATACATTTATGAAAAATCATTCAACCACCAACACACTCCTCTTTATCATAAAGCATACTCAATAAGCTTCATAACGCTTCAAACGATGTCAAAAACGGAGTTACGGATCAAAAGTTATGATCGTTACAAAATCTGTCAAAAATTGGAAAAAGCAGTAGGTCGACGCATGGAAATCATAGGTCGACGCATTGAACTCCTGCCACCCTCGGGTATGCGCACGCCGACCCAATAGGTCGACGCATTCATCAGAAAACCCAGATTTTTGCCTTTTAGGCTGCACTGGTCGACGCAAACCTCTGTGTAGGTCGACCTAAGCTTCGTAGAAACTTAAAAATCACCATTTTCAACACCCAGACTCTTATAAACCTTACTCTAACACATATACATCATTCTAAACATCCACAAATCACAAACACAACATAAAAGTGTGATCATGCAACATAAACAACCACTTTGCATGGTTGACATCATTAAACTTCTCATAACCTAGTTTTTCCTTCTAATGCAAGAAAACATGGAGAAATGGAAAAAAACATGATCAATGAAGATATCTATCATCATACTACACATACACACCACAAAATCATGTTCATAACTTCAAAGCTCACAAAATTCATAATCTACCATTGTTGGTCAAGCATAGGATGAACAAGAACAAGAACAAAAACAAAACAAAACTATAGGAACCATACATTCAAGATAAATTAGATTCACCCCCTTACCTTGGTTAGATTCTTGGTTATATCTTGGTTTGGATTTCTACAATTCTCTTCTTCTCTTTGTTTTTCTCTTCTTTCTCTTCTCTTCACAAGTTTTCTCTCTTTTCTCTCTAAAATATCTCTTTTTCTCTTCTAAGATTTAAAAAGGTTATTATAAGTGGTAAAAAAACATAAAAGATTTAAAATAGAAAATTTAAAATAAAATATTTTAAATGAAAAGAAATATAAAAATAAGAGAAATAAAAATAAGAGAAATAAAAATGTGGGTTGTCTCCCACCAAGCGCTTTGTTTTAAGTCGTAAGCTCGACGATTTGAAATGAAAATCATTTTTCCGAATGAGCGGGCAGCTCGTCAAGTTTTAAAATATGAATGTTTTCGTCGTGTTCGTGATGATGGTAATACTTAAGACGTTGCCCATTTACGACAAAAGGTTTGACGGTTTCTCCTTTAATTTCTATCGCTCCGCTCGGAAGTATGTTAGTGATTTCGAATGGGCCAGACCATCTAGACCGTAACTTTCCAGGAAATAATTTCAGTCTAGAATTAAATAATAGTACTTTATCGCATATGCTAAAAATTTTCCTAGATATACGCTTGTCGTGCCATTTTTTCGTTCTTTCTTTATAGATTTTGGCGTTTTCGTAAGCGTCCTGTCTAAGTTCGTCTAATTCGTTTATGTCTAGAATTCGTTTTTCACCAGCAGTAGTGTAATTTAAATTTAAATTCTTAATGGCCCAATAGGCTTTATGTTCTAATTCTACCGGAATGTGGCATGATTTTCCGCAAACGAGTTTGAATGGGGTGGTTCCAATTGGAGTTTTGAAAGCTGTTCTATAAGCCCATAAAGCTTCATTTAACTTGGATGACCAATCCTTTCTAGATATAGCAACAGTTTTCTCCAATATTTGCTTTATTTCTCGGTTAGATACTTCTACTTGTCCGCTTGTTTGTGGATGGTATGGTGTAACTATTCGATGATTTACTCCATATTTTCGAAGGAGTTTTTCAAGGATTCTTGAAACGAAATGAGATCCACCATCGCTAATTACCAGTCTTGGTACACCGAACCTAGGAAAGATAACGTTTTTGAAGAGTTTGATCACTACTCGTGTGTCGTTTGTAGGAGAAGCGATAGCTTCTATCCATTTCGAAACGTAATCGACAGCTACGAGTATATATTTATTTCCGAATGATGATGGAAACAGACCCATAAAGTCTATGCCCCAGACGTCAAATATTTCTACTTCTAGGATGCCTTTTTGAAGCATTTCGTCACGTCTCGAGATATTTCCGGTTCGTTGGCATCTATCACAATTTAATACAGCAAAGTAAACGTCTTTCCATAGGTTGGGCCAATATAGTCTAGATTGGAGGATTTTGGCGTAGGTTCTAGATGTGCTATGGTGTCCTCCACAAGGTGCTGAATGGCAATGTGTTATTATACTTCCTATTTCTTCCTCGGGTACGCAACGTCTAAAGATTCGATCGGGGCCACTTTTGAAAAGGAGGGGGTCGTCCCAATAGTAGTGTTTGAGGTCATGGAAGAATTTCTTCTTCTGTTGGTAGCTTAGATCAGGGGGAAGTACACCAGCAGCTAAGTAATTTACGAAATCCGCATACCAAGGTGTGGCAGAGCGGGCTAAAGCTACTTCTACGAAGTTGTTGGACTCAATGGTTGGATGGTATGGTTCTATTTCGTTAGCTTCCAACTGAGCGATGAGTCTTTCGTAAGGGAAATCATCATCGATTGGTACTTGTTCGGGTTTCAGATTTTTGAGTCGAGAGAGATGATCTGCGACGACATTTTCGGTTCCCTTTTTATCTTTAATTTCTAAGTCGAATTCTTGTAATAAAAGGATCCATATTAACAATCTAGGCTTGGCGTCTTTCTTAGTTAGGAGTTACCTAATAGCGGCGTGGTTAGTGTATATGATGATTTTGGCTACTACCAAGTAGGAACGGAATTTATCTAACGCGAATACGACAGCTAATAGTTCCTTTTCTGTCGTGGCGTAGTTCATTTGAGCTTCGTCTAGGGTTCTACTCGCATAGTATATGACATGTAGTTTCTTATCTTTTCCTTGGCCTAGAACAGCTCCTACAGCATAATCGCTTGCGTCGCACATTATTTCGAAAGGTTGACTCCAGTCGGGAGGTTGCATAATCGGCGCAGAGATTAATGCTTGTTTAAGTGTTCGAAATGCTTCAGCGCATTTGTCGTCAAAGATGAATTTGGCATCTTTCATCAGTAGTTCAGTTAAGGGCTTGGTTATTTTAGAGAAATCCTTAATAAAACGTCGGTAAAAACCGGCGTGTCCTAGAAAGCTTCTTATTTCTCTAACTGTTTTGGGAGGTTGAAGGTTTTCAATGATTTCGATTTTTGCTATATCTACTTCGATTCCTCTATCAAATACGATGTGTCCAAGTACGATTCCTTGTCGAACCATGAAATGGCATTTTTCTCAATTGAGTACTAGGTTGACGCTTACACATCGTTTGAGTACTAATTCAAGGTTTTCTAAGCATGTTTCAAAGCTTCCTACACAGACAGAGAAGTCGTCCATAAAGACTTCCATTATCCCATCCAGGAAATCGGCAAATATTGCCATCATGCATCTTTGGAAGGTTGCGGGTGCATTGCAAAGTCCGAAAGGCATTCGTCTATAAGCGAACGTACCATAAGGACATGTAAATGCGGTCTTTTCTTGGTCGTCAGGGTGAATAGGAATTTGGAAAAATCTGGAGTATCCATCCAGATAACAGAAGTGTGAGTGTTTAGCTAGGCGTTCGAGCATTTGATCTATGAATGGTAAAGGGAAGTGATCCTTGTGAGTGGCTTTGTTTAGCTTCCTATAGTCAATGCACATTCTCCATCCAGTTTGGGTACGTTGTGCTACAAATTCGCCTTTTGCGTTAGTGATTACGTAACTCCTCCTTTCTTAGGTACTACATGAACAGGACTAACCCATTTACTATCAGATATTGGATATATGATTCCGGCTTCTAATAGTTTTTGAATTTCCTTTTTAACAACATCGCTCATGATGGGATTGATCCGTCTTTGATGCTCCCTAGAGGTTTTGCAATCTTCTTCGAGCATAATGCGATGCATACAGAGGGAAGGACTTATTCCTTTCAGATCTGATATGTTATATCCTAGAGTGGTTGGGTATTTTCTTAGGACAGTGAGTAGTTTTTCGGTCTCGGTTTGTCCTAAATCGGCATTAACTATGACGGGTCATTTAAGTTCTTCGTCTAGGAATTCGTACCTTAGGTCAGTAGGCAGTGTTTTAAGTTCTATAGCAGGTTTCGTAGGTCCAGGTATAGGATTAGGAGTTAATGCTAAACATTCACTCAGGTGGTTATCTTGATATTCCCCACGCCAGTTGTCATCTTCAAAAATAGGCGGTATAGGAATTCTTAGGATCTCGGTTTCCTTATGTGGTTCGGATTTTATTTCATCCACACACTCATCGATGATGTCGGCAGAGCAGCATGTGTCAATTATAGAAGGTGCTTTCAGGAATTGAGAAAGAATGAATTCAATCTTCTCTTCTCCGACTTCGAAGGTAAGCTTTCCTCGTTTAACGTCTATAATTGCACCAGCAGTTGCTAAGAATGGTCTTCCTAATATGATCGGGATGTTAGAATCTTCTTGAATATCCATTATGATGAAGTGAGTTGGGATGTAGAATTGGCCTACACGCACAGGGATATTTTCTAACATTCCTGCAGGGTATTTAACTGAACGGTCAGCTAGTTGAAGAGACATTCTCGTTGTCTTAAGCTCACCCATATTTAGTTTCTTACAGGTTGAAAGAGACATCAAACTAATGCTGGCTCCTAAGTCGTACAAGGCTTTTTCTATAATAGTCTTTCCTATTACGCAGGGTATGGAAAAACTACCAGGATCTTTTAGTTTGGGAGGCATGTTATTTTGGATGATAGCACTACATTCAGCGGTAAGCGTTACAGTTTCGTTATCCTCGAGTTTATTTTTGTTTGATAGAATTTCTTTTAAGAATTTAGCGTACGAAGGCATCTGAGTTATAGCTTCTGTGAAAGGTATGGTTATGTTTAATTGTTTCAGAAGTTCTACAAATTTTTTAAATTGCGCTTCGGTTTTGGATTTAGCTAATCTCTGAGGGTAAGGAATTGGTGGCTTATAAGGTGGTGGTGGAACGTAAGGGTTTTCTTTTTCAGGTTCCACTTCGGTGTTGTTCTCATTGGTCTTAGCAGTTTGATCATCCGTTGATGTCATTTTGGTTTCCCTTGGCTCTTGTTGTGACATGGGTGCGTTTTGAGTTCTAGGATCGATAGGTCCATCGTAGTTTGTTCCACTTCGTAATGTTATCGCGTTCGCATGTCCCTTAGGATTAGGTTGTGGTTGAGCAGGAAACGTGCCAGCAGGGGCAGCAGTAGGTGCTTGTTGTTGAGCTACTTGTGAGATTTGTGTTTCTAACATTTTGTTATGTGTAGCTAAAGCATCTACTTTGTTTGATAATTGTTTTAGTTGCTCACTATTATGGATGTTTTGATTCAGGAAGTCTTTGTTGGTTTGTTGTTTGGAAGCTATAAAGTTTTCCATCATGATTTCTAGGTTCGACTTCCTAGGGGCGTTTTGAGCAGCTACAGGCGCTTTTTGATAGCCAGGTGGGACAGTAGGTGCTTGTCCAGGCGCGTACACCGCATTGTTGTTCTTATACGAAAAGTTTGGGTGGTTCTTCCATCCAGGGTTGTACGTGTTAGAATAAGGGTTTCCTTAAGCGTAGTTTACTTGATCAGACGGGATACCACTCAAGAGTTGACATTCGGCAACTACGTGTCCAGTTAATCCACAAATTTCGCAGTTAGGTGCTACAGCAGCCGCGGTGGCTAAAGGAGTGATGGTTAAGTTTTCGATTTTTTGAGTTAAAGCGTCTACTTCAGCGTTAACGCGGTCTATACCACTTACTTCGTACATTCCTCCTTTTGTTTGGGTTTTCTCTAGAGCAGCTCGTTCTCCTCCCCATTGATAATGGTTTTGTGCCATGTTCTCTATGAGGTTGTATGCTTCATCATGAGGTTTGTCCACTAATGCTCCGCCAACAGCGGCATCTATAGTCATTTTAGTGTTATAAAGTAGACCACCATAGAAAGTATGGATGATCAAGCATGGCTCGAGTCCATGATGAGGGCATAGTCTAAGCATGTCCTTGTATCGTTCCCAAGCTTCGAAGAGTGATTCATTATCTTTTTGGGTAAATCCGTTGATTTGACCTCTTAGCATAGCTGTTTTGCTACGCGGAAAATATCTAGCTAAGAATACCCTCTTTAATTCGTCCCATGTAGTTATGGAATTAGAAGGCAGGGATTGAAGCCACGCTCTAGCTCAATCTCTCAAGGAGAAAGGAAAAAGGCGTAATCGAATAGCTTCGGAACTAACGTTGTTAGCTTTGACAGTGTCGGCATATTGCACGAACACGGATAAATGGAGATTAGGATCGTCTGTAGGGCTTCCAGAGAAATGGTTATGTTGAACAGCTTGTACCAACAAAGATTTCAGTTCAAAATTGTTCGCCTCAATCGCAGGTGGTGCGATACTTGAGTGCGGTTCAGCGCGTGAAGGAGCGGCATAGTCTCTAAGAGGACGAATAGAAGCCATCTCTAACTTCGGGGTAATTTGATTGATTTGATCAGTAAAGATCAATTCCTGATTAATCGGAATTGGTGCTACTTCGGGAAGATTGCGAGCTCGACATTTGACGTTAATAAAACGTTCGATCTCATTAATTCGTTGTATTAAATCTCCTCCTTGTGAATGAGTATTTGGCATACAATCGTTCAAAAAGGAAGGAAAGAATTGCCCTAGTCTCTACGGTGTAACAGCGAGTTACGATATCGACTTAAATAGTCCCCGGCAACGGCGCCAAAAACTTGATCGCAACTTTACATGTCTATTAATCTGATGACTGCAAGTGCACAGTCGTGTCATGTAGTTTTAAAAGATATCGAATCCACAGGGACTATGAATCGACCTACCGTTATCTAAGGTTACTATGTAAAGCTAAGGCTACTAATATTTTGATTGTTTCTAAGGGGAAGTGATTGTGAATTCTAAGAAATGCAGTAATAGGCGGATATCAGTGTGTATTTCGTTTAACTAAGGTGGTCCGAAGGTCCATTGGCTAATGTATAAATTCGATTAAAAATCTTTATTAATTCTATTGACTAAAAGTCCTCCTCTCAAACTCTCGCTCTGTTGATTCAGACTACTGTCCTAACTCGTAATGTACGCTCTCGCCATCCCATTAGATTTAGAAAAGCTTTTTGGAAGCAACGTAATTAATAAAATGCTTGTTTTATGAAGTCGTTATCTACTTAAATCTCCTAATCTCAAACTCTCGCTCTGTTGACTCGGAACATGCTAATATCCCTAACGTACGCTTTCTCCATCCCGCGCGGGTGTAAAATCATTTTTTGAAAATAAATAAGTTCTAATTAGTTTTAATACGCTTTCGCCATCCTTAAAACTAATGTCCTATGTCTACTATCCAGTTAAAGATCTCAAACTTTTGCTCTATTGATTTTAACCTTTGACCGTCTTAACCCCTCAAACTTTCGCTCTATTGGTTTTAAGACTTACTAATTAAATTAGACATACAAACCAAAAACAAGTGATATTTAATAAAACATAATTAAGCCAATTTATTTCGGACCCCACGGTTAACTTACTTTACATACCGATATCTTAATTAATTAGCCAGACATATTAATACGGTTAAACATGCATAAATAAATTCGGTTCATGATATTAGGCATATTAATTGGCATATAATATATCATGCAATAATAATAATAATTAAAGCGGTAAATGATAAACCTGAATAAAATAAATTGCAATGAATTGAATCTTGAAGTACTCGAACTTCCACCACAGGTTGGCTGGATCGTTCTTCGGAAATTATTGGGCAGGAATTTAAAAACAAGGAATATAAAAATAAATCTAACGTAAGGTTAGATCTACGAAAGGTTCACAACAATTTCCAGTGTAGAAATTGTTGCGAGAAAAATAAAGCGGTTAAATGAAAGGCAGGAAAATAAATGCTTGAAGAAATAATTCGGCAGCACTTCGTTAGCAGAAATTCGGACCCCTTGAACTGAAGTAGCAGTCTCTATAGCTGAGGGTCTGCAATTGGAAAGCGTGAAAAGAGGGACTTCTGACATGGACTTGGGAGACGTGCGTCTCCACTTTTTGGGAAAGACCAGCTGAACGACTTGAGACATGCGTCTCAAGTGGAGAGAATCTAGGACCAGTTGGAGACGGGCGTCACCATTGGGTGACGTGGCAAGAGACGTTGGAGACGTGCGTCTCCACGTGCTGGATTGAGTTGGGTCACGCGGAATTGGTTTCTTCGTGGGCTGGACTTGTACTTTGCACTATTGGGCCTTCTTTGCACCCCTTTCTTGCTTCAGCACCCTTTTTCATCTTTTAGGCACAAATAGTAGTGATTTTAGCTCCATTTCTTTCTTTTTCACAAATAGTCTCAATATGAGCGTAAAACCTGAAATATCGCAAATACCCGCATAATATCACAATAAAACAATATAATTAAAGAAAAATGCTAATAATATTTATGGATTTCAAGCTAAATATATGATATAAAATCGTGTTATCACAGAGCACTTATAAAATTAGTGATGTTTTATTTGTATTTTGATAATAAATATATGCAATACTAATTCATAAAATGTTTCATATTAAATGTATTTCTTTTAAATTTTTATTTGTTTAATATAATAAATGTATTTCTCAAAGTATTAGTGAGAATTTGAGATATGCCAAAATATTAGAAATTATAAAAATAATAGTTTTATTAAAAACACCAACGAAAGCGCTTTTTCAGAAAAAGCGCTGCCTTAGGCCTATATATGAAAGCGCTTTTTAAGAAAAAGCGCT
Source organism: Vicia villosa (assembly GCF_029867415.1). Taxonomy (NCBI): domain Eukaryota; kingdom Viridiplantae; phylum Streptophyta; class Magnoliopsida; order Fabales; family Fabaceae; genus Vicia; species Vicia villosa. Next base: position 38,204 of record NW_026706399.1, on the reverse strand, counting down.
GCCTTATGCCAATATATGAAAGCTCTTTTTAAGAAAAAGCGCTGCCTTAGGCCTACCTACGCCAGCGCTTTTGCCAAAATTAAAAGCGCTGCTAAAACCTATAGCAGCGCCACCTTCAGCAGCGCTTTTAAGAGCTTTTAAAGCCAAAAAAAAGCGATGTCGTAGGTCTTTTATGGCATAGTGAGGTGTATTAAAACCATTATGAACATCAAAAAAACAACACTCCTTAATAGGATCTTTGTACGAACAACAACCAATCTTAACTATATCCCTTCACTAAGACTACGATAACATCATGACATCAGATTTTATTTTATCAATAAAACAAAATAAAATTTAATCAAGAAGTATAGTAGATTAGAGTATATTTCAAATATTTATATAATCATGACTTGATCGAATAATATTTGTTAAGATACGTTATTGAAAAATAATCTTTTCAAAGCGTAATTATTGACACTAACGTGCCCGTTTGTCCGCTTTCTTTGGTGTGCAAGCGGATAAAAATATATATAATATTTTTCATGTGTTGATTTTTTTATTTATAAAATAATAAAAAATAGAATGAAAAAAAAAATAAAAACTGTCATATAATCGTTAGTAAAGAGAAGTTGAAGTTAAAAAAAAAATTGAAAAAAAGGTATAATTTGAAAGAAAATAGGCTACACCAAAACCATGTTTTACCTTTATATATCTATCATATAAGAAAACTAGTAACTAACCCGTGCATTCGCACGGGTTCTCGTATGGGACGCGCATTTATTTTAGTATATATTTTTTTAATAGAAAAATATTTGGTACCGTAAAAAATAATAATTAAATGCATAAAAAAATGTGTGGTACTCGCGGAAAAAAATTAAATGTATAGAAAAATATCTGGTACCCGTGAAAAGAAAATAATTAAATATTTTAATCAATAACTTGATGTTCCCATTAATGTTCAATATTTTAATCAGTAATTTGACAGTCCCGTTAATATTCAATATTTTGAACAGTCACTTCACGTTCCCGTTATAATTATTTTAATTTGGTGTTATAAAAAAATAAAAAATTATCATCTTAATAAAATACTATTTTCAATATCGTAATCATCATTTTTAAATATATATAATTATAGGTAAACAAATTATTATTTCATATTCTCTTCGTGATAATAATTTTTGTCAGAAGTCTCATTTTTGTTTATCAACAAATTAAAATAAATATAGACAAGCAGGTATGTCATCAGTTTAGTTTTAAAAAATTTATATAAAATAAAAATATTTAAATTAAGTTGTAAAATAGAAAAAAAAAAGTTAAAAAAATATAAATTACTTAAAAATAAATATTCAAATAAAAAACACATTTTTAAAATACAAAAAATTGTATCAATTTTCCAATTTCTAAAGAAATACATCAATAATACATATTTCAATTATTCATGTATTATCTTTAAAATTATTGTATTTTAAATAAAAAATATTACAAAGTAAAAATATTAGATGCATAAATAATTAAAAAACAACACATTTTTATCATGTTTGAGTTCATATATTATTTTAAATATATTTATTGTTATTTTATTTAATTGTACAAAAAATGTATTAACCGTGCGTTCACACAGATTTTGACCTAGTAACCCGTGGGTTCGCACGGATACTTGTGTGTTACACACATTTGTTTCCAAAATGTAATAAGAATGAAAAGAAAAAAAATCAATATTAATGAATCAAAAGAGTTTATTATTTTTAAAAGAGAAAATTTGCCTGTACGTATAGTTTCTTGATATATAAAAATATTTAAATTAACAATTTATTTTGTTGTTAAAAATTGTCGTGATAACGAATATAAATATAATTTAAAAATAAAAATTATAAAAAACCAATAAAAAATTAATTTTATATACATTGGTGCTATAAAAAAAATAGATGATTTAATAAATTGGTGCTTTGCAAAAAAATCTATATCATCCCATCAATAGGTGCACTTTTTACCCAGGAAAAGCAAAAGAGAGCCTAGAGGCTAACAATTTTAATCCTACAATTTCCAACTGGAAGCTGGAATCCCTTTCTTTTTTTAACCAATCACTCATGTGGAATTTTTCATAGAGCAAAGGTCTTTCTTTTGAAAGAGCCAAATTGCATTAAAAAGAAAAGGAATGCACAAGAGGTGCTAGCAGTTACAAAATACATACTGACAGTCGACACAAATTCCACCAAAGGAAACTTCAGCACCACTGTAAAATGCTTAAGTTTTGGAAAACAAATTATAATAAGATAACAAAGAATATCACCACAGGAAAAAATTAAGGTACATTTCTTTATATTTTCTATATAGTTCTCAATCTCCTTATACAATCTACCTTATACCGTATAGCACCTATAATCCATATATAATAACATTCACCAGAAATTCATCAACATATTATATATAAGCCAAATTAGGTGATCTTAAAAACCCCTAATTACCCTTCTTATTCTTTAATCACCCACGTGGCAGGTTTTATCATTAAGCATTTCATTTGGTGGTTGTTTTAAAACACATATTATTCCAAATATTCTATTTTCCCAATTTATTTTATTTTATTTTCTCACGAACAAAAACTGTTTCTACGATGATTCATCGTCCACATTCCACGTTCAAAACGGTTTCAACCTCCTTCTACCTCTATCTTCTTTTTTCTTCCTCTTTTTCTTCTTCGCTCTGCCTCTTCTTCTTCCATCTTCCTCTATTTCTTATTAAAATCAAATCGAAACAAGGGATAATATGCGACATCGATTTATGAGGTTTCATTTTTTTCTCAGCAATCTCTCAGCAAATTGGAGTAAAACAAGAGTCACAATTTTGCAAGTAACTTCATCTCTCGATGCAATTGGGGATCTCAAATTTTGTTTTTGTTAGGTTTTTTTAGAAAGAATTTTCTGTGAATTATATTGACTGGTTGAGTATTGATTCATATTAATTACTACCCAGGAGTCAACCCTGTTTTGATTTGTTAAGAATAATTAAAGATGGTGGAGAAGTTCCTGACGGTGCCACCATTTGAGTGTGCCTGGGGAGAGAATTTAAAATTCCAGGAAGCAGCTAGGGGATGTGTCGCTTTCGATGCATTTGCCTGCAACAATGTCACATTGGTTTTCAGGGAGAATATGGAAAGCCAAAGATACCACTACAAAAGAGATAGAGTCCTCATTACACAATCATATTGAGGAGTCATAGGAATCGACCTCTCCGAGTTGAGGTAAACCGTAAAACTGTTGTTGATGAGGCAGGTGTTGGTCTATTGTTCCAACTCATTTCAGAGTTATTGGATCAGTATCTACAATGGTTTCATCAGCACTTCTGAATCTCTTTATTATCTTCAAATTGTATATTCTGATTTTCATCTGCGTTAGATTTCTCCATGTATTTCTGTTACAATTTAGTTTATCTTAATTTGGTTCACGAATTACTGGATCCAAATTGGATGCCGCTAGATCATGCGATTATGAATCTATATATCTCTATGTTGGATGATGATCGATTTTCCTAATTTTGGTTGTTCTATCATGCAATTCCGTCATATTCATTTCCATTTTGTGTAATTACAATAGATCATGTTACGATTCTGTGCCGTTTGTATATATTCTGTTATTATTTTTAATTTTTATTTTTGTTTTGAATTTGATTTGTCGAGATTGAAATGAGATCTAAGTAAGTAGAGTTGATTGTGATGATGATGATGATGATGATGATGATGTTTATGTTGATTCAAAATACTTGAAAATGAGATTGTCTTCCCCGAAGCTGTTCAGCCAACTATTTGCCAAGAAAGAGATGTGTATACTTATGGTAGCTCTCGATGCGGCTGGTAAGACCACCATTCTTTACAAGCTCAAGCTTGGAGAGATCGTCACCACCATTCCTACTATCGGTATGTATAAATGCGTCTTCCTCCCTTAGTATTGCACGTCCTTTTCTGTGAGGTCAATTGAGAGTGTGATAATGGCTTATATTATCGTTATGAATCTCTCATGTTAAGTACCTTGTGTAACTTGTAGTAATGGATAATTTGGTGTAGCAGGGTTCAATGTGGAGACAGTGGAGTATAAGAAAATCACCTACACTGTATGGGATGTCGGAGGTCAAGACAAGGTAATTTTTTCACTACATCTTCTATGGTGTACTAGACTGCTTACTAGAATACTTATATATGGTTTAGCTTACTGTACAGATTGCTTTTGTTTATGTTATAACATGGAAATTGGCCAAAACTCTCCTTGAACCACTATGTTTGTGTTAAAGCGGGTATCTATTATTTTAAGATTATTACGGGAAGAACACAGAATTAGAGTAACAATCCTACTGCAATCCACACGATTTCCTCACCAAGAATTCGAGACTATTGGATCTCTACTTACATATTCTTATTCCAAATTAACCAAATCCTTCCATTTTCCCATTACTTCCCTATTTCAATAATCAGTAAATTAATCCACTTACTTTTATTATCCTATGATATTGTTTATTAATGATTGGTCTAACAGTTTGTAGGATTAACTTTTTAAATTTCAGTTATAATTAGTAATATTTAGTGATGGATTACTGAATGTCAATTTGATCACATAGATGCAATCCTTTCATGGATAAAGATGCCGATGTGATTCAAAATAAATATATTGTTTGAATGTGCTTGTAGTTATTTTGCAATGATGTTTATGCAAATTGTATGGTGATGCTAAACTGGTTATCAGTATCATTCACCACTTGATAATGGAATCTTCTCTTTTTGTCTTCTTCAATTTAAGACTATTGATGTTGTCAGCATAGGATCAACTACTCAATTTCTCAATCACACAATCTAACTTTCTGGAGTTAGTGTATCAAAAGTTGGAGCGCTGTTTGGCTCAGGCTGTCTTACCTTTGACCTTTTCATATAATGTATATCTGAGGTATATTGCATTTTTTTACTCAACAATGCAGTGACAATTGACATGTTTTCCCTGTAGACCCGTCCTCTGTAGAGACATTACCTCTAAAATACACAAGGCCTTATTTGTGTGGTTGACAGCAACGACAGCGATCGTGTTGTTGAAGCTTGAGATGAACTGCATAGGATGTTGAATGAGGTAATTAAATATATCCTGAATGGGTGAAAATGAAAGCTTGATTATTTACTGATATTTAATTTCCAAGCCTAGATATATGGGGGGGCCTTTTTGGATGCTTATAATACTTTGTCAGGATGAATTGACGGTGTTTTGTTTTGTGATTTAGGTTTTGGTTTTTTGTGTTTTAATTTAGGTTTTATATTATTTCCATTAGTATATTTGCTTTTAAGTTTAGAGGTTGGTATATATACACATGTAAATTTTATAATTTGCGCACACTCTTGAGTGCAAACTATTTCTCTACAATATGCTTACATGTTGACAACAAATAACCGATCTTGCTCAATGTAGGACGCTGCTTAACAATTTAGGTGTAGACAAAGTTGCTAACCAAGATACTGCTGTTGCTGCTAAGATATATTTTGAACTTTCTTTCTATGAAAGTACGTATTAGCTATGTTGTAGAGTGACACATCATAACTATTATTATTTTGTCGACAGACAGTTGCCATAAATCGTGTAAGGCACGCTGAAGCTATTGCAAGTTCCTGAGCTGCAGAAATATATGGCCTAGACATACTTGCTGAAGGCATTCAGGTGATACTTCATTTATATGTTTTCAAAGGGGTGGATTGATGAGCACTCACTAACAGTGGTTTGACTAGGAATTGAAGTTGTCATTGTTGTCAAGAGGCTTAACCAAGAACTAAATTAAGTTGTTTACATCATAGAATTGATGATTGAAGTTTCTACAACTTATTTAAATTTGAAGATAAATCTATGCAAAAAATTTCTAATAGATTTGTTGGTTGATAAGAGAGGGGCTTGGCTTTAAAACATGATGATTCACAAATGGTTATTGGCTTATTATTTCTTTAGTAAGATTATATTACAAACCTTAAATTTGACTAAATGGCTTTGGATGATTTGGTTGAACATCTTTTGCAGGGAGTTGGTCAAACATTTTTAGTTTGAGTCTTGGACCTGGTTGTGGGGTATAAAGCATGCTTCTATCTGCAACATGAAATGCTAATTTTTAAGGTAAAATTGTTACTCATTTATTTGCAATGAGATTGAATTTGAATCATGTGCAACTTGTATATGTTTGATTTTTCAGTTGCAGGATAGTGCATGAAACAATATTTTTTAGATATGCTTATCAGTTTGAATGAATTCAATTTAGTGCAGTGTTAGTTAATGTTTTCACAATGTATATTTGAGCCCTTTGTTTTCTTCTCCCTTGATTTTAATTCTGCAATGACCTAAGAAATTATGACTGATTTTTCTGCGGTTAGCAACTTTTCTGCTACAATCAGTTAGAAATTATGAGCAATTTTTCATGGATTAATGCAATATCAATCATTTTTCAGTGTTGTAGTGTTGGTTTACTATTTGTGTTGTTCTGCTTCATAAAAGTTTAATCATTTTTTTAAGGTTTATGCCTATCTGCAGCTATGCCAGCAATCACTAAAAGATAGCTTTTGATCAGATTGATATTCATGTAGCACAAAATGCGAGATTGATAATTATTTCTTCCTAGAATTAGATATTTTAATATTCACTAAATAGCGTTGTATTAAAAAAAAATGGAGTGTGCATTTGTCAAAATAAAATAAAGAGAATTATTGACTGATTATGTGGCTGACATTAAGCCATGATATCTCTTATTAGTACATTCTTTGCTCATATTTTTTTATTCAAATTGATTAATATTTTCACTAGAATAATTGCCGTAAATTTTAGATGTTTAATTTTATTTAAATTTGGTTTTGTTTTAATTTAATAATTTTATCAATCATCTTTTATATTTATATATAACTAAAAATGAATAGGTCACTTGAAAACCATCATAAAACAATGTCAAATGTATTGATTAGGATCAAAATATATTGAAATTATGTCTATTTTAACATTGTAATTGATCGTACCTGATCAGAAGAATCGTCGTAGGCTGCTCGGACTGGATCTTCTAGGAAGGAGAAGGGGGGGGGGGGTGTACCTGCAAGGTACTCCAATGCCAAAGTAAGTTGACGAGCAAAGGAGCGCAAGTACTAGCTAAGAGTGAGTAAGAATTGAATACCTGACCCTCTAATCAAAGAGGGTATATATAGCCCCCAGCGCTGGGCCATGATCTCGCTATTGGGTTGGATCCCCAAGCCCAACTAGGAGACTGCCAGGTTTCCTGAGCGGAAATATCGGAGGTGCGTGTATGCCCTCTGTCCTGGTTAACCGCTCCGAAGTTCCAGGGAGACGCGGTCTTTCAGGAGCCACGTGGAATCCGAGTTGTTCGGAGGGTTGAATGTGAAGGAACCCTGCGCAGAGCAGAGTCCTCGGCAACGAAGGTGTTTGCGGGGTCGTCAGTGCCGAGCATGTCGGGTGTCATATGCTCCGGGGATATAGGGCAACCGAGCATGTCTAAGGTGAGCATCCTAAGTGCGTAGGAGGGCCGTAGAGGAACGTGGGCCTCTGAGGTTTATTGGGCCGAAAATCATAGTGGGCCTAACCTTGGCCCAGTCCAGAACAGGAGCCCCCCAAGTCGGAGTTTTCTGGTCAAGAAGCTGTGACTTTACCTGATGCTCGGGCCGGGGAGATGCTCGATGAGATGACTCCTCGTCAACCAGATGTGCTCGGAGGAACAGCCTGTGGAGGGACGAAACGTCGCGCGTGGGTGACACGCGCTGACGTGGCATAGGTAATAATGGCCTAGGGTCTAGGAGGCGGCGCTTGTCAGGAGAGGCGACGCTTCGCCTTCCGAGTCCTTTCCCTATAAAAGGGGGCGAATCCTCTCATTTGGAAGTTTCCCTCTCTCTGTTTACCTGCTCGGCATCAGACAGGCTCTCCTCGGAAGATACTCTTCCAGATTATTCAGCATACTATTCGTCTGCCGAGAAGCTCATCCGGTCATCGTCATCATGTCTTTAAGTAAGTTCGCTTCTCTCTTCGTTGCTTTATTCATTTCCTTAAGATTTGTGCGCTTCGTCCCCGTGGTCGTCGTCGTAAACGTAGGCTGGATCCGACGAGAGGTTGTTGCTTCCTCCCTGGGTTATCCAGGCGATGCCCGGGGGTTAGTGTGGGTCGGTGGACCGGATGACGTCGGCGTCGGACCGTTGTGCCTGTTTAGACATTTCGCGAGTCCCCGGCTGACGGGCGTCTTTCCTCGTTGGGGGTTTAGCCGGGGGCTCCGCCGCTCCTGCTCTACCCTTTCGCTTGCATTGCGGTGGAAGGGTGGATTTGATGAACTGTCGAATTCACTTTCTCCCTTCTGCGTGCAGGTGGATCTGATTCGAGCGCCAGCTCGAAGTCCAGCTCGGAATCTGACTCATGGAGTAGCGAGTCGGACGGCTCGACGGCCACTAGCTTCGATGTTGAGATCATCGAGGATCAAAACGCGCCCTCTCTGGTCGACAATGACCATGCTGGTTCTCCGGGTTCCGACGCGGAGGGAGGGGTCTCCCCGATGCCCTTGTTTAGTTACGAATGCACGGTTACGTCCGACTGGATAGCCGAGGAAGCCTTAACGGTCACTTCCCGATACACTGAGTCTCTAGACGGGGCCTTCACAGAAATCGAGGTTTTGAGAGAGGGTGAAGCGCCGAATTACCAAGTGATGTGCCCGTCTCCGGACGAGCGCATATGCTCTCGGTTCAACGGGGATGGCTTCGCGATGTATGAATATGTGTTCAAGGAGCTCGGCTTCCGAATGCCCTTCTCTGACTTTCAGAAATCGATGATGGCGTTTCTAAACTTGGCGCCGTCCCAATTGCATCCCAATGCTTTTGCTTTTATGCGAGCATTCGAGATCGTCTGTAATTATTTGGGTATTGGTGCCACGACCGCATTGTTTGGCCGGTGTTTTCGCGTCCAAAGGCAGGCGGCAGACGGGCGATATGGCTGGGTTTCGTTCAAAAATGCCGAGCGGAAGCTCTTCGGGATGTACACTGACTCTGTGAAGGGTTTCAAGGATCGATACTTTGTTGTTCGTCCGCTCAGCCCAACGGCTTACTACGATGTGTCGGATTCCGTGGTCCTTCGTGACGCCGACGGGGAGCTAGTGAGGGGTGAGGACGGGCAGGTAGCAAGGGAATTCTGCACAAGGTTCCCGTTTTTCTGGTGGAAAGGTCACTTTTCGTCTCCCCCTAAGCATTACGTTTGGGAAGATGGGGACCTGGACGAGCAGGACGCAGAGTCTTACTCGGTCCTATGCAAATACGTAGATAGCTTCACTATGTCCCGGTGGGTGACGAGGAATGGGAATCCCGTGTTGGACGAGAATGGTGTGCCGGTTGTGGAGCAGCGGCCTATTAATACCAGGGCTCTGTTATCTTGTCGGACTCCCGAGGAGACCCGGTCGTTGTTAGGTCGTGTTCGTTCGCCCTGCTTTTCCTCTTCTGTCCTGTGTTTTCGCTAACTCCTTTTATTTTTTCTTTGCAGATGCTATGCCGGAGAAGGAGGACCCAGTCCTGAAGATGGCTCTGGATGCAAGGGGGAATCAGAAGAAGAAGAATCGGGGAACTGGTGCTGCAGAGAACTTGGCCTCCGCAGGTTCTCCTCGGATGAAGGAGGACGAGAGGGCGTCCAAGAGGTCTCGTGCTACCGAGGGTGGACGCCATGAGCCGTCGAGCTTAGGTCCCGAGCGTGGCTTTATATTGCCTCCTTGCTACAAGGATGGAGGTTATTTTGAGAAGTTTCCCCTGGTTACCTCTCCGGATGAAGCTCGTCGGATCGGTGAGATGGACCCTCCGTCCCTTCAGAAACAGCTGGCGTGCGACGGTGCAGCCGTGATGAGGGTTTTGGGGATGGCCCAAATGTTAGCCAATGGTGGCTCGGGCTCGTCCGAGGCCCTGAAGGAGGCGAAGGCGGCAATGAAGACTGCCGAGGACAGGGTGAAGACCCTGGAGACTGATCGCAAGGAGTTGAAGAGAAAGATCGATGCGGTTCTCAAGAAGAAGGACGGGGAGATTGCGGCGGAGAAGAAAAAGCTTGCCGACCTTCAGCTTGAGTGGGCTCCCTCGGCTGACGAGTCGTCGGATGTGGCCGCTCTGCGGACTAGGGCAGAATTCGTGGAGAAGATAGATAGCCTGAAGATAAGCTTGGCCGACATGGCTGAAGTCGGTTTCGAGCGTGCTGTTCGTCAACTTAGGCTTCTAAACCCTGGTTTGAAGGAGGATAATGTCGGGCTTTCTTCGAAGATTGTGGACGGCGCGTTGGTGCCCGAGTCTCCGGAGAGTGAAGAGTAGGTAGTGGTCCTAGGCCTGCGTGCCTTTCTTCTTCGGCCTGCGTGCCATTTTATCTTTTGTTGGGTAATGCCCGGATTACTTTGGGGGCCTGCGTGCCCGGCATTTTGATTGTAACTTTTGGACATCGTCGACCACGTTGGTCGGCAATATTAATGTTTTATAATTTTGCTTGCTTATATCTGTTTATCTGCACCTTCAGTGTTATCGTTGTATGCTCGTGTTTTGATAACTTTCCTGTTGTGCTCGTATGACGAGGTATATCCTCCATACTTAGAATATGTTTCGATTGTTTTAGGTAACTGATGACTTATGCTCGGATACGCCGGAGAGTTACTTATATATTTGTGATATTATCGGTTTTGTGGACTATGCTCGGCCTAGATTGATTGCCCGGGCGTGTTGAGTACGGCCCGGGTGCGCAGAGCAGGTGTGCGCTGTTAGCGAGTACGAGTCCATGATCATGGCCAAGTCCTCGCGGCGTGAACGGTCCCATCGCGAGCTGGGGTTCTGCCATGCAGGTACTTCCACGGAGGGTCTAGGTGTAGAGTCTTCCGTGTGGTCGGTTCTCCCATTTTGTGGTAGTGTCCGACCGTTGCTGTCGTGGAGTTCTCGCGTTCGTACCTTCGACGCGGGTCCATACCCGGTTAGCACCCGTGTTGGATACAGGCGTCCGGGGGTGTTAGGTCGGGTCTAACTGTAGTAACGTATGAGTTTTTCAGCGTTCCAGGGTCGAGCAAGTTTTTCGCCGAGGAGATTCTCGAGGTAGTAGGCGCCATTCTCGGTTTTGTCATAAACTCGGTATGGGCCTTCCCAGTTCGGGGCTAGTTTTCCCTCGCGCGAGTCTTTCATGTTTCTGCGGAGCACTAGGGTGCCGATTTCAAATTCGCGCTTTATAACTTTGGCGTTATGGCGAAGAGCTATTTGCTGTTTTAGTTTAGCTTCTCGGAGGGAGGATCCTACTCGGATCTCCTCTACCATATCGAGCTCTTCCCTCATGGCCTCGTTGTTAAGTTCTTCCTCGAGGGGGAATTCGGTGCGCCGAGAAGGTTCTCGGATTTCCACGGGGATTACGGCATCGGTGCCGTAAGTTAATCTGAAAGGAGTCTCGCCCGTGCTCGAATGGGGCGTCGTCCTATACGCCCAAAGTACACTATGTAGTTCCTCGGTCCAAGCTTTTTTAGCTTCGCCGAGCCTCCTTTTCAGTCCTCGGAGGATGACTCGGTTGGCTGCCTCCGCCTGCCCGTTCGTTTGAGGGTGTTCGACTGAGGTGAAGTGCTGTTTTGTGCCGAGCTTGGCCACGAATTCTTGGAACTTTCTGTCGGTGAATTGGGTGCCATTGTCGGTTTTTATAGCCTGTGGCACCCCGAACCGAGCGAGTATGTTTCGTTTGTAGAAGCGTAGCACGTTTTGAGACGTGATCTTGGCGAGAGGTTCGGCCTCTATCCATTTCGTGAAGTAATCCACGGCGACCACCAGGTACTTATTCTGGTATGATCCGACTGGGAAAGGGCCGAGGAGGTCCATTCCCCAGGTGGAGAAAGGCCAAGGAGAGGAGAGGGATTTAAGCTCGTTGGGGGGAGCCAGGTGCATGTCGGCATGCCGCTGACATCTGTCGCATTTCTGAACATGCTCTTTGGCGTCTTGCTGCATAGTCGGCCAATAATAGCCGGCTCTGAGGGCTTTCCTCGCCAGCGACCGACCGCCGAGATGCTGGCTGTTAATCCCCTCGTGAAGCTCTTGCAGTACTTCCAGTGCTTGCGAGCCGTCGATGCATTTAAGGAGGGGGGCGGAGAAGCCTCGTCGGTAGAGTTTATTTTCGATGACTGTGTACGAGCAGGCTCTCCTCTTAATGGCTGAGGCTTCCTTCGGGTCGTCGGGGAGCTCGTCGTTCGTGATGTATTTGTACACCGGGGTCATCCAGCACTGGTCGTCTCCGATGGCAAACACTTGTATGGCTTGCGTGTTTTTGCCTATGCTTGGATCGGACAAGATTTCTTGTATCACTGACTTGTTCCCTCCCTTCTTTCTCGTGCTCGCAAGCTTGGACAAAAGGTCGGCCCGCGAGTTGTGTTCCCGAGGGATGTGTGCGACGTCTGCCTTTGTGAATCCTTTCATCTTTTCTTTGACGAGCGATAGATACTCGGCTAGTGTGTCGTTTTTGGCCTGGTAATCGCCGCTAACTTGGGACGCGACCAGTTGAGAGTCGGTATAAATCATGACTTCCCGAGCGCCCACGTCCTCGGCGAGGCGTAGGCCCGCTAGGAGGGCTTCGTACTCGGCCTGGTTGTTCGATGTGGTGAAGGATAGGACTAAGGATACTTCGATGACGAGCCCCTCGTCGTTCTCCAAGATGATATCGGCCCCGCTGCCCGCGTGGCTTGAGGCGCCATCAACATAGATGGTCCACTTATTCTCGGTGGGTGTTGGGGAGTTGGAGATCGTCGTCATCTCGGCCACGAAGTCGGCGAGTGCTTGGGCTTTTAACGCTTTCCTGCCCTCGTATTGTATGTCGAACTCGGACAGTTCGAGGGACCACCTCAGCATTCTCCCGGCCATGTCTGGTCGGCTGAGAAGCTGTTTGATCGGTTGGTCTGTCCGGACGACAATAGTGTGGGCGAGGAAGTAGTACCTCAGTCTTCTGGCGGCCGTTATTAGGGCCAGCGCGATTTTTTCTATCTGTTGATAGCGGACCTCGGGCCCTTGAAGGGCTTTGCTAGTGAAGTACACCGGCTTCTGTCCGTCTTCCGTTTCTCGGATCAGGGCCGCGCTGGCCGCCTCGCCTGAAACGGCCAAGTAGAGATAGAGAACCTCGTTGCTGTCTGGTCGGGATAGCACCGGGGGTTTGGATAGCACTTGTTTGAGGTGGGATAATGCTCGTTCGCATTCCTCGGACCACTCGAAAGCTGCTTCCTTCCGAAGAAGCTTAAAGAATGGAAGTGCATGCTGGGCGGATTTCGCGACGAAGCGGGATAATGCCGTGAGCATTCCGTTTAGTACTTGGATGAATTTTTTATTGGTGGGGGTAGGGAGGTCTGAGAATGCTCGGCACTTATCAGGGTTGGCTTCTATTCCTCGTTCTGTTAAGTAGAAGCCGAGGAATTTGCCTGCGCGTACTCCGAAGGTACACTTCTCCGGATTGAAGCGCATCCTGCAGGACCTGGCCTGCTTGAAGACCCGCTCGAGATGTAGCGTGTGGTCGGAGTCTTCTCGAGATTTGACGATCATGTCGTCCATATATACCTCGAGCGTGTCGCCGATTTCTCCTCGGAAGACCTTGTTCATCATCCGCTGGTAAGTTGCCCCGGCGTTTTTGAGTCCGAAGGGCATTACGTTGTAGTAATAATTGCCCGATTCGGTCATGAAAGCCGTGCATTGCTTGTCGCATTTCGCCATGGGAATCTGGTTGTAACCAGAATAAGCGTCCATGAAGGACAACAATTTATAGCCGCCCGAGTTGTCGACCAGTCTATCAATATTAGGTAAAGGGTAGGCGTCTTTTGGACATGCCCGGTTAACATCAGTATAATCAACACACATTCTCCATTTTCCATTAGATTTTTTAACAAGTACAACGTTTGAGAGCCAAGTTGAATACTTGGCCTCGGAAATAAAATTTGCCTCTAGGAGGTCTTTTACAGCTTTCTCGGCAGCCTCCGCTTTCTCGGGAGACTGCCGACGCCTACGTTGTACTACGGCCTTGGCGGTTGGATTGATGGAGAGGTGGTGGCAGGCGACCTCAGGGTCGAGTCCGGGCATCTCTGCGGCGCTCCAGGCGAACAGGTCGGCATTGGCTCGAAGGCAGGCTATGAGTTGCTTCCTCGGCAGGTCAGGGATGCCTTTGCCGATCTTCACTGCTCTGTCGGCGTTGTCTCCCAGGGGGATCAGCTCGAAATCTCCGTCGGGGACAGGCCGGACGGGATGGGGGGCCTTTGATTGTGTCTCTTCCCCAGTCTTCAGTTCTTCTTGTGTGAACCTTGCATCGAGGTCGACTGAGCTGACGTTGGCCGTTGGAACCTGATCTTCCCGTGGGCGTTTGTCTTCGGCTCTTGGTTTTTTGTTGGAGCTGGTCGGAGGGGCGATCAGCTCTAGTCCTTTGACGGAGGCATCGAAGATTCTCCTCGCAGCTTCAATGTCGGCGTTGATGGTGGCCACTTTCCCTGTCCTCGTGTAGAACTTCATCTTCAGATGGACCGTGGAGGGCACGGCGGTTAGCTCGACCAGTGTTGGGCGTCCGATGATGCAGTTGTACAATGTTTTGCAGTCGATCACCAAAAACCTGGTTTTGACTTGTCTGGACGCTTCCCCTTCCCCGAAGGTGACAATCAGCTCGACGTAGCCCCATGGTTTGGTAGTGGCTCCGTTAAAACCCTGGAGGTCGGAACCCACATAGGGAGTGAGGTGCGAGTCGTCCAGCTGAAGTGTTCGGAAAAGGTGAGAGTACATGATGTCGACCGAACTACCTTCATCCACCAGGACTCGTCGAACATCGAAGTTTGCCATTCTGGCTCGGACGAGGAGGGGGATGGTGGCGTTTGGAGCTCCGCCGGGCAGTTCCTCGAGGTAGAAAGTGATTGGCTCCGACTTTCCTCGGAATTTCCGCAGAGTAGGGCCGAGGTCGGCATTGGCGCTGAGTAGCTCGTCGAACTTTCTCTTGACTGAACTGACGGTGAGAGAGCCGGGGTCGCCGCCGTTGGAGATGACCATTGCGGTGGGGAAATGTTCCCAGGTGCTGAGGGCGGTCATCACGCCGAGTGAAGGGATGAAGTCTTCCTGTCGGGTCACGGACAATGCGACTTGAAGCGGTCTGCTGTCTGGTGAGTTCCCCCCGTCAGAGTTTCGAGGGATGTCTCTTCTGGAGGGTTCTCCCTTCTTGGTGTATTTTGCCAGGTGGCCCTCTTTGATCAGGGTCTCTATGGCATCTTTGAGATGTATGCATTCGTCGGTCATGTGCCCGTGACTCTTGTGGTACTTGTAGTACTTGGACTTGTCCGTCCCCGGTCTTGTAGGATTTGACTTCGGGGGCCTGATGTTGGATTTTTTGAACTCGGCGTTCTGGCAGTCGGCCAGGATTCTCTCCCGGGAGGTGTTCAAAGGAGTGTAGTCGTTGAAACGCCCTGCCGGTCCTCGCCGTTCTTTGACATCTCGGGACCTGTCGTCCCTTCTTTTGTCTTGTCCTCGGCGTGACCCTGGATCCTCGAGGTTTGAGCTGCGAGCGGCATTACTGCCCCTCGAGGCTTTGATCGCGGCTGCCTCGGCTTCCTCAAAGTCGATGAATGTCTTTGCTTTGCGAAGGAGGGCATTCATCGAGTGCACCTCCTCAATCTTGATGGCCTTCTTGAAGTCACTGCCGGGGAGAAGTCCTCGCTCCAAGATGTACCTCTTCATGTAGTCGGCCGTCTGCACTTGGACGGCATCCTTGTTGAATCTTTCAAGGTAATCCCGAAGAGGTTCGTTGGGTCCTTGTACCACGGCCTCGAGATTGGCTTCCGATTTCGGTTGTCGTCGGGAGGCTGTGAAGTGGCTCAAGAAGAGTTCTTTGAGCTCGGTCCAGGAGTGGATGGAGTTCGGAGGGAGGTTCCTGTACCAATTCATCGCTCCCTTCCTGAGGGTGGTCGGGAAAATGCGGCACTTGATCGAGCCTCTGACGACGTGATAGTCCATGACCGCTTCGATGCTCCGAATATGGTCGTCGGGGTCAGTGGTCCCGTCGTATTGGTCCAATACTGGCGGTTTTTCCATCCCCCGAGGGAGGTGAGCTCTCCGGATATTGGCGGACAAGGGGCTGCGGAAGTCCTCCTCGTCGCTCGGTCCTGGTGAACGGTAGTGCCTGTTTCGTCGGGAATCCTCTTGGTTGTCACCCAACGCAGCTTTGGAGGGGCCCCGATGGCCCTGTTCGGGGGAGGGGTTTCTTTGTTCAGCGGCTTCAGGTTTCTGGTTCTTCCTGTTCTTTCTGGGTGGAGAACGAGAACGGGTCCTCCGGCGGCGATGTCTTCTCGGGGGAGACCTTGAAGAGGATGGAGAACGCCGACGGTATCTTCTCGGCGGTGAGCGCGAGGAGGAATAGGAGCGTGACCTGTAGTGCCTCCGCGGAGAGGGGCGACGTCGTCGCTGTCCTTCCAGTTCGTGAATTCGGTCGTCCTGGATTCTGAGGAGGCTATTCGTCAATTGTATTTCCTTGAGCAAGCGGACGGTGATGGGGTCAGTGTCCTCGGGAATGTTGAGTGGTTCCTCTTCCTCTCCATGACGGGCTCTCCGCCTCTCGGAGGTGTGGGTGAATGAGGAAGCATGTTTCCCGTCTCGGAGGTCGGTCTCATTCACATTCTGGGCATGTTCCGGCCCGTTGGTCGTTCGGATCTGCTCGCCGTTCTGAACGTGCCCCTCTGGAGGAACATGGTCAACATTCTGGACCTGTTGTAGGACCTGCAGCAGCTGAGTGTCCTGGGTTGTATGCCCGGACCTTTGTCGCCGACGATCCCCCCGACGATGATTAGCTAGCTCGCGGGAGGATTCCTCGATCAGTTCGTGAAGGAGGAAAGGGTCAGCGCTTGGGATGTTGTTGTTGTTGTCAGCCATGACGATTGGAGATGATTAGCTTTGATCTTTGTTTGTTAAAGATGGGGAAGCAAGTTTCCCACAGACGGCGCCACTGATCGTACCTGATCAGAAGAATCGTCGTAGGCTGCTCGGACTGGATCTTCTAGGAAGGAGAAGGGGGGGTGTACCTGCAAGGTACTCCAACGCCTAAGTAAGTTGACGAGCAAAGGAGCGCAAGTACTAGCTAAGAGTGAGTAAGAATTGAATACCTGACCCTCTAATCAAAGAGGGTATATATAGCCCCCAGCGCTGGGCCATGATCTCGCTATTAGGTTGGATCCCCAAGCCCAACTAGGAGACTGCCAGGTTTCCTGAGCGGAAATA
The DNA here is from genome assembly GCF_029867415.1 of Vicia villosa. Taxonomy (NCBI): domain Eukaryota; kingdom Viridiplantae; phylum Streptophyta; class Magnoliopsida; order Fabales; family Fabaceae; genus Vicia; species Vicia villosa. Next base: position 20,980 of record NW_026706399.1, on the reverse strand, counting down.
TCGGAGGTGCGTGTATGCCCTCTGTCCTGGTTAACCGCTCCGAAGTTCCAGGGAGACGCGGTCTTTCAGGAGCCACGTGGAATCCGAGTTGTTCGGAGGGTTGAATGTGAAGGAACCCTGCGCAGAGAAGAGTCCTCGGCAACGAAGGTGTTTGCGGGGTCGTCAGTGCCGAGCATGTCGGGTGTCATATGCTCCGGGGATATAGGGCAGCCGAGCATGTCTAAGGTGGGCATCCTAAGTGCGTAGGAGGGCCGTAGAGGAACGTGGGCCTCTGAGGTTTATTGGGCCGAAAATCATAGTGGGCCTAACCTTGGCCCAGTCCAGAACAGTAATGATTTAACATTAAAATGTATTTAAATAATTTTCTTGAAAATAATAGTAATAATTTAACTGACTATTCTAGATTTCTTCAAACAGTGTACTATTTTGTGGGTTTTAAAAAACATGGACATCTCTTTAATTGTAATATGATATTACCATTAATTTCAGTTTTTGATTTGTATATACATTAGTAATTTATGAATTAAATAGTATTAAAATTATTTTCTAATATGAATAATTCTTAATTATTTTATGGGCACCCGCAAACATTACCAGCAGTAGGTTTAAAATTCATAATATGATATTACCATTAATTTCAGTTTTTGATTTGTATATACATTAGTAATTTATGAATTAAATAGTATTAAAATTATTTGCTAATATGAATAATTCTTAATTATTTTATGGGCACCCGCAAACATTACCATTAAAATTCATAAAATTCACAAAATTCTGTTTAAATGATTGTGTTTTCTTTAAATATAAGAGGAGGAGGCAAATTGGTAAAGAGGAAGAGAGTGGGCTTTAACATTCAAAGAGGAGGGGTGGATGTCGCTTTTATTCAAGAAACAAAACTTAGGGGGGTTCAGTTTCAGACTGTGAAAGAGTTATGGGGAGAGGCTTCGGTGGAGTGGTCTCATTTGGATGCGGAAGGAGCGTCGGGAGGAATTCTAATCATGTGGAGAAAGGACTTCTTTAAGGTAATTTATAGTTTTAGAGGAGAAGGTTTTATAGGTGTGTGTGTGGAAAAGGAGAATAAAAAGATATACTTTGTGAATATATATGCTTCTTGTGATCACAAAACTAGATTGAGATCTTGGAAGAGATTATTGGATATTAAGAGGAATAGTAGTGACGGTTCTTGGTGTATTGGAGGCGATTTTAATTTGATTACTTCCATGGATGAAAGGATTGGTATTTCGAAGAAGAGCTATAGGAAGGAGATAGAAGATTTTAAGGAGTTCATAGACGAAATGGAATTAGTGGATCCACCTACGATAGGAGGAAAGTTCACGTGGAGCAATAGTGGAGGAAGTGCAATGAGTAGATTGGATAGATTTCTTCTATCGGAGGAATTTATCGATGATTGGAAAGTAGAAGGTCAAACAATAGGAGAAAGGGATGTGTCGGATCATGCGCCTATTTGGATTAAGGATAACAAGAGAAATTGGGGACCCAAACCTTTTAGGTTCAACAATTTGTGGTTTGACAATGAGAAGTTTTCTTTGTTCGTGGAAGGGGAATGGAAGAAGTTGAAGGTGAAAGGTAGAGGTGACTTTTGCTTGGTTGAAAAATTGAAAATCCTAAAAAGTCACCTAATCAAATGGAATAAGGAGGTTTTTGGTTGGATAGATCTAAACATAGAGGAAGCGGGAAAGGAGATGCATTTTTTAGATAACAAGTTTGCTCATTTTGCAGGTAATGTTCCGGAAGAAGTGGTGGTGGATAGAGCTAGCGCGGCTATTGATTTTTGGGAAAATCTTTACAAAAAAGAAGGTTTTCTCCGTCAAAAATCAAGGCAACTTTGGCTAACCGAAGGGGATTGTAACTCCCGTTTCTTTCATAATTCTCTTAAAGAGAGAAGAAGGAGAAATTCTTTATGCGCGCTTGACTCTAGAGGAGGGAGATTGGAAGATGTTTCCGATATCAAAGATTTTATTTTCAATCATTTCAATTTGTTTTTCAATGATAAAGAGAAGGAGAGACCGACGATTAGTGGAGTGCCCTTGAAGTCGCTTAGCTCTTCGGAGAGTGGGGATATTGAAAGACCGTTCACGGAGAAGGAAGTTAAGGAAGCCATTTGGTCTTGTGATGGCAACAAAAGTGTGGGACCGGATGGTTATTCTTTAGACTTTTTTAAAAGGTTTTGGTTGCTCATTCGGATGGATGTAATTCGGCTATGCATTGATTTCCACGGAAAAGGTACTCTCGTGAAATCTATTACCTCTTCTTTTTTAGCTTTGATCCCAAAAAACAACAATCCGCAACATTTAGGTGAATACCGCCCCATTTATAAAATCATTGCTAAAATTTTGGCGGCTAGATTGAAAGAAGTGATTGGTTCATTGGTGTCCAATAATCAAACCGCTTTTGTTCCGGGTAGAAATATGATGAATGGTGTTTTATTGGTGAATGAGTTATTAGATTGGATGAAGAAAAAGAAGAGAAGTTGCATTTTACTCAAGGTGGACTTTGAGAAGGCTTATGACTCCGTATCTTGGAATTATCTCAAAGAGATAATGGTGAGAATGGGGTTTGGAGAGAGGTGGATGAGGTGGATGGATGCTTGTATTTTTACGAGTCACATGTCCGTTTTGGTTAACGGGAGTGCAACGAAAGAATTCAAGGTTTCTAAAGGATTGAGACAAGGAGATCCTCTATCTCCTTTTCTTTTTATTCTTGCTATGGAAGGTTTAACCGCGCTCGTGAGTAAATCTATAGAGGTGGGGGACTTCAAACCTTTTAAGTACTGGGAAGAGGATTTTGTGGATATTTTGCAATTTGCGGATGATACTATAATTCTTGGAGAACCGACATGTGACAATCTTTGGAGTTTGAAAGTTTTGTTGAGAGGTTTTGAGATGGTTTCCGGGTTGAAAATAAATTTTGGAAAAAGTAATATCATCGGTGTTAATGTTGGTGATTGGTACTTAAATGCGGCAACGACGTTTCTTTCTTGTAAAAAAGGAGGCTCTTCTTTTAAATTTTTAGGAATCATGGTGGGGGAGAATCAAAGGAAGAAAAAGGTGTGGGCTGAAGTGATTAATAAAATAAAGGGGAGGCTTTTCTCTTGGAGAGGTAGAAACATTTCTTTGGGAGGAAGAGTTACTCTTGTAAACGCGGTTTTAAATGCCATACCAATCTTCACTTTATCATTTTTTAAAGCTCCGGGTAAGGTGATACAAGAGATAAGAAGGCTTCAAAGTGACTTTTTATGGGGAGGGAGTGAGGAAAAAAAGTGTATTCATTGGGTGAAGTGGAAGTATGTGTGTAGATCGAAAGATAAGGGTGGGCTTGGTGTGAGAGATGTGGCGGAAGTTAACAAAGCTCTTCTTTTGAAATGGAAGTGGAGAATTTTGATAGAGGATAATGCTATATGGAGTAGATTCATTTCTTTGAGATATCATCGTCATAAACTCAAGATGCAAGTTCCTAATGGAGACATGAAAAGGAATGACGATTCAATTTGGTGGAGAGACATTTCTAACAATAACTTGTTAGATGATTTTGTTGATAGCGGTTTTACCGGATGTTTTTTGTCTTGTTGTAAAAATGGTAAAAATATTCTTTTTTGGCATAGTTTGTGGTTGGGAGATCAATCTCTTCGCGAGCGTTACCCGGATGTGTTTGATTTGTCAACCATAAAAAATTGTGCGGTGGCGGATGTGTTGGTTTGGAACAACGGAAAGCACCATTGGGAGTTGGAGGCCTTATTTAATGGAGGGCTGCCATCGCTTTTTCGCAAGGTACAGCTACTGTTTTGTCGACCGGGACAGCAATGGTTTTACCGAATGGGGCAGCAACATCAGCAGCGTTCGCGGCAGCCCGGGGGCTGTCCTCTTGGGCCCGTTTTTGTGACGATCTAAACTCTTTTATCCCGGTAGAATTGGAGGAGGATAGCTTCATGTGGCGCATCAATTCGGAAAAGGAGTTTTCGGTAAGAAGCGTTTCTTATATAGTTAATGATTCTAAATCTTTTGTGTGGCCTAGCCATTTGATAAATTGGTTGAAAGTGATGTGGGAGCTAAAAATTCCTCCTAAAATTAAAGTCTTTTCTTGGAGATTTTTCATTGGAAAAATTCCTTCCATAGACGAGTTGATGAAGTTTCTAGCATCATTAACAAAGATTGTGTGTTTTGTGGCAACCATCCGGAAATGAGTTCTCACCTCTTTTTTAATTGTCATGTGGTGAAGGAGATTTGGAAACATATGTATGGTTGGGTGGGCATAAAGGAGGTTTTGAACGGAATGGATTTTTTGGATTTCGGAGTCTTACAAGATAAAGTGAATAATGTTAACCATAGGTTGAAGTTAAACATAATTTGGATTGCTATAATTTGGTGCACTTGGATTATGCGAAACGCTATTATCTTCAAGGGGGAAGCTTTTTGCTATGATGTGGTTTGTTCCAATATCATCTTCCTTTCATGGAGATGGTTGTCTTTTGGTTATCCTAAGTTCAAGGCCACTTACTATGAATGGTTCAAATTTCCTTTATCTTGTTCTAACGCTTTTTAGCGTCTCTTTGTAAGGGTTGCACCCCTAGTGCGAGCTTTATAATGAATTGCTTATTAAAAAAAAAATTCATAAATGCGTACGGGTAATTATCTACTAAAATAATAAATGAGTATAACCGCATGTGCAGGTATCTTAAGTCTCATCCCGTCTCATACCCAGATAATGTATATTTATATATTATTATTATTATTATTATTATTATTATTATTATTATTATTATTATTATTATTATTATAAAAACACGTATGCTTATTAATTTTATTAAATACATCACTATTAAATTTGTACGCATTTTAATACAAATATTTGTTAATTTCTTAACTCAACAATAACATCTTGAGTTTTTTTATAAATGTTATTAAAAAAAACTTAAAATAAGAAGATAAATTATAATTAATCATGAATTTTTATTAGAAATACGGGTAAACGAGAGTATGGGTACTTAGGTACTCATAGAGAACGGGAACAGACTCAAACGTTGGTGTCCACCCGGATATGAGCTTGAGTACGAGAATTTTTCAAACTGCGGGTATATGAACGGATATTATAGTGCCCTACCAATTGTTATCCCTATTAGCACCTGTCATTTGTTATGTCATTGTATTTCTTTTGTTAAAAACATATTTAAATATTTTCAACGTATTTAGTATAATCAGATATAAATCATAATTAATATTATTAATATGATAAATATGACACTAGACTACAACTACCTATCAACAACATAAATGTGTTTTTCTATTATTTATGTAGTTACTAAATACAAAGTTTTTTTCACTATCCATAATATTTAATACTAACAGAACATAAACATAAAGATACTGAACAATGTTTTTTTAAATAATACAAAAAAATTATATTTATATCCGAAAAAATAAATTATTTATTTAAAAATTTTATATATACAAAAAAATATAGGCACCGATTTATTATCTTTTAAAAACAATAAAATTTGTTGGTTAAATTAATTTGACTTTCTTTTATTATATTTTGAAAACAAATGCGCATACAGTATCAGTACCCGTGCGAACGCACGGGTATCCCGCTAGTTGTTATAGATATATTGTTATAGATACATATCGGCAATCAGTTATATTTTTATTTTGCGTCAATTTAAATTTATTGTATCTTTGCTTATTTTAATCCAGTCAACAACTATATATATTGCTTGAGAGTATTTTGCTTTTGAAAAACCCTAACTTTTTTTCCAGAAAAGAAGCCCTAATAACTACTGCTATATCTCTTATATGAAGAGAAAACATGAAGGATGTTGTGCCGTAGGAATAGACCTTGGCACAACTTATTCATGTGTTGCAGTATGGCAGGAAGAACATCATCGAGTTGAGATCATTCACAATGATCAAGGCAATAGAACTACTCCTTCTTTTGTTGCATTCACAGAAAACCAGAGATTGATCGGTGAAGCTGCTAAGAATCAAGCTTCTTCCAACCCTCAAAACACCGTCTTTGGTAATCTCTATTCTTTTACTCCTTTAAAGTTCCAAAACCTAATTACACATTATTTATAGCCGAGTTCATGGCTCTATTTAGAATTTTCATTACGTTCAGGTACCAACCGATCAATTACACTATGTTCTTTATTTTTTTCAGATGCTAAGAGGTTAATTGGTAGGAAGTTTAGTGATCCTATTGTTCAAGATGATATACTTTTATGGCCATTCAAAGTCGTTGCTGGTGTTGACGACCGACCCATGATTACAGTTAAGTACAAAGATCAAGAGAAGCAACTCTATGCTGAAGAAGTATCATCTATGGTACTCACGAAGATGCGAGAAATTGCTGAGAAATATTTAGAATCACCGGTTAAGAATGCAGTTGTTACTGTGCCAGCTTATTTTAATGATTCTCAAAGAAAAGCAACTATAGATGCCGGTGTTATTGCTGGCCTCAATATTATGAGGGTAATGAATGAACCCACTGCCGCAGCAATTGCATATGGCCTTGACAAGAGAACTGGTTGCATTGGAGAACGGAAAATTTTAGTGTTTGATCTTGGTGGCGGCACTTTTGATGTGTCTTTACTAACCATTAAGGGTAATGCCTTCAAAGTTAAGGCAACTGCTGGAAACACTCACCTTGGTGGAGAAGACTTTGATAATAGAATGATGAACTACTTTGTACAAGAGATCAAGAGAAAGAACAAAGTCGATATTAGTGGGAATCCAAAAGCCATGAGGAGGTTGAGAACTGCTTGTGAGAGGGCAAAAAGATCACTTTCTTTCCTTGTTACCGCCTCTATTGAAGTAGATTCTTTATTCCAAGGCATTGACTTTTGTTCTTCAATCAATAGAGCAAAGTTTGAGGAAATGAATATGGACCTTTTTAATGAGTGTATGAAGATTGTAGAAAGTTGTCTAATGGATGCTAAGATGGACAAGAGCAGGATAGATGATGTTGTTCTTGTTGGTGGATCATCTAGAATTCCTAAAGTACAACAGCTACTACAAGACTTTTTTAACGGAAAGGAGTTGTGCATGAGCATAAATCCTGATGAGGCGGTAGCTTATGGGGCAGCTGTTCAGGCTGCATTGTTGAGCAAAGACGTTAAGAACGTTCCAAAATTGGTGCTGCAGGATGTTACACCTCTTTCTCTTGGCAGGTTAACAAAAGGAGATATTATGCATGTGGTGATTCCTAAGAACACTTGCATTCCTGTCAAGAAGACAGTGTCATATTCTTCACCTACAGATAACCAAACCAAGGACTCGATTAAGATTTATGAGGGTGAGAGAACAAGAGCCAGTGACAACAATTTGCTTGGTTCTTTTACTCTTTCTGGCATTCCCCCAGGTCCTCGCGGCAGCCATCTCTCAAATGTTTGTTTTACTATTGATGAAAATGGTATTTTGACTGTTTCAGCTAATAATAATATTTCTGGAGTTTCAAGCATGATTACAATAACCAATCACAGAGATAGATTGTCAAGTGAGGAAATTAAAAAACTAATTCAAGAAGCTGAGAATTACCAAAATGAAGACAAGAAATTCCTAAGGAAGGCCACTGCCATGAATGCATTGGATGACTACATTTACAAAATGAGAAAAGCTTTAGAGAAAAAGGATATTAATCTAAAGCTCTCCTGTCAAGAAATTGAGATCATCGAATCTACGATTGCTGTGATTACAAATTTGATTGATGAGAATAAGCAAGAGGTAGAAATAGATGTTTTGGAGGACCATCTAAAGGGACTTAAGAGTACCATGGAAGGCATTTTAGTTAAGACTATTTAGTTTTTATTTTGTTTTTTCTCAACTATGATTTTGATGTTTGTTTTTCTGTTTAGTAGCATTATCTAATACTTGTAAGGTTTGATAATATTTTGGTACAGACAGACATGTTATTTAAACCATGCTGTTGAGTGTGCTGAAACCATGATCTAGTCACACTTGTTTCCATTATGATTAATTTAGATTTTATTTTATTATTAGTTTACAAGTTTCTTTGAGTCTTCTCAAAAAAATTAATCTTCTGTGTAGTCAGTTTGTGGTTTTGCTTTGCTTGAATATAGAATATCAGAGTTTATTGGTTGTTTCATGCACAAAGTTGTATTGAGATTTTAAAAACTTAAAAGATCATGTCTTCGTAACTAAAAACACTTGCAACTTTGCAGGATAATGAAAACTCCAAAAATTTACTAGTGAACTTTAATTACCAACCAATACTTGTGAAATAAATAGTTTATTCTTCTCTCCTGAGATTCGATTGCGTATCTTGTTACCATCTGTTGAAACTTGATATGTCACTTGAATGTTTACAAGATAAAGGGTTGTAAAAAAAAATTGGCTGATGGAATTTGTAAGAAAAGAAAGCATCACAATTTGGCATGATGCTTAACTTGTGAACTGTTAATTTGTAATAAAATAATTTTGAAATGTTGAAACTTGAAGTTGAAAGTCTAGAAGTGGGCATGCAAAGAAGCCTAAATCAATTACAAGGGCCACAAACAGCAGAAGTCGATTTGCTATTAGTTGTGGGACAGTTTTTTTTACTTCTTTTGTTGTGTCATTGGTATTAGTGTTTTTTGTTTTGTTTTATTGAAATAGAGAAATGTAAAGGCCTTAATTTTTTTTTTCTTATTTATGGTATTTTATATTTTATTATCTGCTCTATGAGTATCCAACTTGGCCTAATGGGTTTGGCCCCAAGGGGTACCCAATTTTGTAACACAGAGTGAGGACATATCACCGAGTCATCTTGACACACGTGTGTCGTTCAACCGACCAGCTCGGTCCGGCCTAGATGAATTATTTTTTTTAAAAACCAAATTGGTGGAATATAATTAACTAACTGTTTTTGAACATTAATTATTTATTAATTAATGATGTGTCACTCAATGTTGAATGAGTTTGGCTTCCCTAAGTGTTGACCAAGTAAAAGGAGAAAAATGAGGGGTCGTTATAGGTGGTTGTTTCTTCGTGCGCTGAAATACAACAACATCGTGACTGTTTCCTTGCCCACTCCCAATATTTTTTCAACCACCTTTTATACAAATTTTGCTCCACTTAGTTGAGTTATTTCTCATATAAATATGGTTCATCAGCTTCATTTGAAAATAACATCAGATTTATGCATTTTATTGAAATCTCTCATCTTCCTCTCTATCTCTCTTCATCCAAAAAAATTTCTTTTCCTTAGACTGAATTAATTCCAAATACTAGGAGTGGTTTAAACACCATCTGAAGATGTATCTCTTTAGCGATTTATTACCGTGAAAGTAATAATCGTAACTATTTTGTACGGGTTGTTTTATCCTGGAGACATCATCGAAACTCGACTGCTTTGCATAATTATTGGCAGTACAGAGAAACGTCTTAAAGAAAGCGATCTAGAACGCGACTCGTCCCGATAATTTTTCTCAGTGGCAAAATTTATTTTTCAAAACCAGAAACAACAATTTTAAGACATTTTCTTAACTGCCATGGCTACTGAGGAAATTATCGGAACTACTGCGGTCGCTACTGTCTCTAACAAGCCATTTAAGCTTGAGGGTTCTCACTTCAAACGATGGCAAGCTAAGATGAAATTTTTCTTAACTTTAAAGAAGGTTACCCACGTTCTGACTAATGAGAGCCCTGTTGTTCCTTCTGGATCAATTGAACAAACTAATGAAAAATCTAAAGTAACAGCAGATAAGTTACAGCTCAGTAAAGAGATCGCCCTATGGCAAGAGAATGACTACTTGTGAAAAAAATCACATTCTGAACAGCCTTGGTGATGACATGTATGATTATTACAGTAGTTACAAGACTGCTAAACATGTATGGGAAGCTCTCCAGAAGAAATACGATACTGAAGCAGGTGTAAAGAAATATGTTGTCAGCCGCTACTTGAACTATAAGATGGTGGATGAAAGATCTATAGAAGCTCAAAGCCACAAAATTCAGAAAATTGCTCATGAGATCATTACAGAAGGTATGCCCCTAAATAAACAATTTCAGATTGCTGTCAACATTGACAAACTGCCCCCTGGTTGGAGAGACTTCAAAAATGTGCTTCGCCACAGAACAAAATAGTTTTCAATTGAGATTCTAATTACTCGCCTCTGAATTGAAGAGGAAGCAAGGAGACAAGATTTGAAAGATGAAGTCTTAGTTTTTTCAAATAACAAAAAGAGATTTAGTGCGGTTTAAAAACTACGGGCAAACCATTAAAGAATCAAAACCGCAAGGTTGTGAACCAAATTAAGAATGAGAATCCCTCTAGGGTCCCATCTACTCCGATTGCTTAGAAACAACCACTACCTCAAAGAAATGACGCTACGGCGTTCATCTGTTACCTTTAGGGTCTAAACCTGACGTGGCTCTAATGCACAAGTTAACCTGACTGATGAGCAATTCATTGTTATGATCATTGAAGTCAACATGCTTGGTGGAAGTGATGGTTGGTGGATAGAAACTGGTGCCTCTCGTCATGTCTATTATGATTGTGATATGTTCAAGACATACATGAACGCAGAAGATAAGAAAGTGTTATTGGGAGATGCCCACACCATTAATGTAGCTGGAATCGGAGATATTGAGCTGAAATTCACCTCAGGAAAGACTTTAATCTTGAAGGATGTCATGCACGTTCCTGAAATCAGGAAGAATCTTATTTCTGTTTTTTTTTAAAATAAGACAGGGTTTAGTCAGACTATAGGGGCAGATTTGTACACCATCACTAAGAATGGTATTTTTGTTGAGAAAGGGTACGCCACTGATGGCATGTTTAAGTTGAATGTTGATTTGAATCAATTTTCTCCTTTTGTTTACTGTGTGTGATTTTAATATTTGGCATGCTAGACTTTGTCACTTAATAAGTGAATTATCTCCAATGCAAGCAACTTAGGCCTAATCCCTAAATTAAATATCAATGATTCAAATAAATATGAATCATGTAGTCAAGCTAAAATAACTAAGACTTCGCATAAATTAATTACTAAAGAATCAGATCCCTTGGATCTTATACATTCTAATATATGTGAATTAGATGGAACATTAACTATAAATACTAAACGTTATTTGATCACTTTTATTGATGATTGTTATGATTATACTTATGTATACTTAATGAAATAAAATTGAAGTGTTTGACATGTTCAAGATGTATGTAACTGAAATTGAGAATAATTTAGTGAACAGATTAAGAGACTTCGTAGTGATAGGGGAACTGAATTTGAATTTGGGTTATTTAATGATTTTTATAAACAACATGGAATTGTACATGAAACAACTGCTCCATATTCTCCTGAAATGAATGGTAAATCAAAAAAGAAAGAATAGAACTCTCACTGAACTTGTTGTTGCAATAATGATGAATTATGGTGCTGCATCTCACTAGTGGGGAGAGATTTTATTGACTGTTTGCTATGTCTTGAATAGAGTTCCCAAGTCAAAGAGTAATATCTCTCTATATGAGATATTAAAGAAAAGACAACCAAATTGTCTTATTTAAGAACTTGGGGATGTATGGCTTATGTCAAAATTTTGGATCTGAAACGAGTTAAACTCGCTAGTAGAGCATATGAATGTGTATTCATTGGGTATGCAGCAAACAGTAAGGCATATAGGTTTTATAACCTAAATGCAAAATTGGTTATACAATCAAATGATGTTGATTTCTATGAAGATAAAATTTCCCTTCAAATCAAGAAATAGCGGGGGCACATAATCGAGTCACATTCCTGTGATAAGAAGCACAGAAAACAACGACAATGTAGAAATAGAAATTTAAAGAAGTAAAAGAGTAAGAGTTTCTAAAGATTATGGGCCTGATTATGCGGCTTATAATGTAGAAGAATATCCAATAAATCTTCAAGTAGCCTTGTCGTCTGTTGATGCAGATTTATGGCAAGAAGCTATTAATGATGAGATAGAATCTCAGGAATCTATCAAGACGCACTTAGTAGTATTTCCTCCATGTTGAAAACCAATCGATTGTAAATTGGTTTTGAAAAGAAACTAAAACTTGATGGAACTATTGATAAATACAAGGCTCGCCTTGTAGCCAAGGGTTTTAGAAAAAGAGAAAATAAAGATTTCTTTGACACTTTCTCTCCAATCACCAGGATTACATCCATTAGGGTACTTATTTCGATAGCTATTATTTATAACTTAATATTACATCAAATGGATGTTAAAAAGCTTTTTTAAATGGTGAATTAGAAGAAGAAATCTATATGGAACAACCGGTAGGGTTTGTGATACAAGGACAAGAAAACAGGGTCAGTAAGTTAGACAAGTCTTTGTATGGATTAAAAGAAGCTCCTAAACAATGGCATAAAAATTTTGATAACTTAATGATATCAAATGGGTATAAATTGAATGAAACTGACAAATGTGTTTATTACAAATCTGAGAATCGCATCTACACTATCATATGTCTCTATGTAGACGATTTACTCATATTTGGATCAAACATTTAGACCATTAATGATATGAAATCATTGTTGTGCAACAACGTTGTTATGAAAGATCTCGGAGAAGCAAGCGTGATTCTTGACATCAAGATCATGAGATCTGAGAAGGAATTTCTTTGGATCAATCACACTATGTGGAGAAGATCTTAACGAAATATAAATACTTTGATTGTAAACCTGCATGCACACCATATGATCCGAGTGTGAAACTGTTTAAGAACACTGGTGTCATACCCCAAAATTTGCCCGATCAAATCTACGTCTGCTCATCCATTCAGGTTCAAAATTAAGAGTCATGAGGTTTGACATTTCTATTGTCAAACTCTCTCTCTCTCTCTCTCTCTCTCTCTCTCTCTTATAAATTAGGTTGAGTTAAAATAAGGGCGTGAGTAGCAGGTGTTTTGGGATCTAAACATCCCAATTATTACAAGGGTTTTATCATTTGTAGGGGTATTTTGGAGTTTTACTAACATTTATTTCGATTATTATTATTATTTTCATGACTAACTGCTAACATCTAACATTATTAATTTTTTATTAATATTAGGATTAGTATTAGGTTTTAACTAATTAGATTTATTATTTTTAATTAGGTTTTATTAAATACATACTATTAGGATTGTTAGTATTGATTTTAATTTTAATATTATTAGGATTTTATTATTATTATCCTTTTATTATTCTTATTAAATCAATTAGTTGGGCAATAGGCCCATTAGGTATAAAAAAAAACCTAACTAGACTAATATAAAAGGGAGAAAGACTTTGTAGACCAAGAGGGAGGTTGGCCGCAGAAATCCGGGGCTGGAGAACAAGCAAAAGAAAGCGTGAAACAAAGGGGAGTGGCAGATCGAGTCGCAGCCGGTTTCAGATCAAATAAAGAGTTCCAATCGAATCCTCGTGGCCTCCTGGATGTAAACCGATCTTCATCATCGACCAGAGGGTGTTGGAACGTATTCCCACGCTCACTTTTTTATGCCAAACATTTTTCGATTCGTATTTGTTCATGGAGGGATTATAAAGTGTTTCTGAATATATAATTATGTTTATAATGTTGTTTGCAAGATATCTGGGCCATTCAATTGAATTTTTGCTGCAGGTTTCAAGAACCACCATTGTTAGGGTTCTTGAACTCTAAGTTTGGGGTTTCTTGTTTGAGACAAAATTGGACTTAATTTCGGACACCATCACACTCAGGGAATCAAAACGGATCGATACATGGTCTTGGATGGAGTTTATGTTACTCGTGTAGCGTTTCGTGTGAACAAGTACTCTAGCTACGGTGAATACAACCGTAGGTATAAGTCTGTTATTTTTGCAGCCAAAACGAAGAAGATGAAGACACAGGGGCGCGCAAATCATTTTAAAATTTATCAGCGTTTTTGTTTTATATATTACTACTGCGAATCCGAAGTCTAACAACAAGCGCATCATGGTTTAGTGGTAGAGTGCAGTGGCGCGTCACACAAAGGGAAGGGGTTCGATCCCTGGGACGACCAGCTTCCCTTTATTTCTTTTTAATAACATGTTATTCCGTTCATAACATGGATCCGGTGCTTCTCCTTGTGCGTACGCCTATGGTATGTCTTCAGTCACCACCATCAGATTCAATACAAGATCAGATCTAACGCCCCTCCACACAGCTGCATACCATGTTCCTTCAAAAGTGCACCACACACAATCAGAGCCCAGGTTCTTTGGTTTTATTTGTTTTTTTTATTTTATTCTATTTGTTATATTAAATATTAGATGTATTTAATTTATTTAATTAAGATTAAGATTAGGATTAGGAATAGGGTTAGAATTTATTTAATTTAATTAGGATTAGGATTTTGATTATTTAATTTAATTATAAAAATCACAAAGAACCCTATAAAGGTTATGACTATTAGGGTTTGCCCAATCCCACTGCCCATTTGGCAAAGAACAATAATTCTTACTAATTCTCTCCTCGACCCGACTAAAGCTATTAGTCGCAGTAGACGAGAGATAAAAACAATAAAAAACAATAAACTCTAACTTCCCCTTTAACGGATAAATGGCGGATGAATATCTATTTCACCTCGCCTTCGAATCAGTCGACTATCTATGTCGTACTGGTCAAATATCTCTACAAAGCAATAAAATAATTTAATTAATCCTTTATTTAAATTCTCTCCTCGACCCGACTAAATCTATTAGTCGCTGTAGACGAGAGATAAAAGATACATAAATTCAAAATACATTTTAATTTGCTGCCCGTGACGATCAATCTATCGATCTGAGCAATCAGCAATGCCCTTAACCCGTTAGCTATACTGACCAAACCTATTGGTCACTGCATCTAACGGTGCCACATCAAATCAGGGTTGTACGCCCAAAACCACATCTAAAACACTAAACCACGATACTACGGATTTACATCCTTTCAAACACTGCGATGTTCACAACTACGATAAGGTAATTCAAAATACCTTCGAACTTCGCATTTCAAAACAATTTCAAAACAAACCCAAATCATATCTAATCAAACTCTAAGGCGTACAGCCCTGTGCCCGAACTACGTAGACTCTGATCCTCCCTAAGGAGGTACGTAGGCACTTGGCAACAAGGCGAGTCCCCTTCCTCAAAACCTCAATTCAGTTCTAAATCTCAATTTTCACCCTATTCAATTCCTTAGCTATTAACCTTAACTTTTAGCCATAAAAACTTGACCCTTAGATTCAAAGCCAATAGGAAAGGGTTGAGGGTGCCTAACACCTTCCCTCAACCTGATTATAATAACTTACCCCGATCTCTAAACTGCGTAGGGTTTCCTATTCGCCCTTCAGAATAGGTGGCGGCTCTCTAAGTTTAAAATTTAGGGCAGGTTGCTACAGCTGGCGACTCTGCTGGGGACTAGTGATAACAAAACTGTAAATTATTATGTTCCTTTAGGTTTTGGCAGGTTTAGGTTTTGGCGAATCATTTAGGGTTTTGGCAAATTTTTTAGGGTTTGGCTTATTCGCCATTTTAGGGTTTGTGGTTTTTTTATAAATATCTAAATTTTTATTTATTTATTTATTCGCAATTTCATTTATCTACAGTGATTTAATTAAATATTTGCGTACTTGAATATTTGTTATTTTACTGCATATTTTGGGTTGTATATAAATTGTTGTTAAACCTAAGCGTGGGAATTATAATAATGACCAGAGGGGAATTACATCGCCTACGAGTCTTATTATAATTCCACTCAGAGTGGGTTGAATATCCGGAAAGGTCTGATACGAGGCTTGACCTTGTTGAGGGCTGGACTTGGTATTTGGCTGATCTCTCTGGGAACCTACCCCTAAAACTCGAACCTCATGGATAAAATGAGTTGTTCTAAAATCCAAAGAGACAAAAAGTCTCGGCGGCTACGAACGACCCCATGAGACCTTCTAGAACATACCAATGGGAAGGGTAGGCACCATAAGCCGTTACGTCGAACCTATGAACCTAGGGCTTATGTGCTTACGTGCTTATTATATATGCAATTTATATATTGCGAATGTCTTGCTTCTAATTTTTGCAGGTATTCCTACGCACTCCCTGGCCTGCAGGGACTCTAATTTCGAGACCATGTCCTTCCCACGAAGGACACCTCCATTTACGCACGTTGATTGGCCTCACGATGGCCATGAGACTTAGTGACTGTCATGAACGGTCACCCCGTGCTTACATTTACGTGTCCCCTACCCTGTAGGGATTCCATTTCTAAAAAACGACGCGTCCTTCTCGAAGGACAACTTCATTAGCATGCGTTCGATGGGCCTCTCGATGGCCATGCGATCTAGTGACTGTCTTGAACGGTCACTCCATGCTTATTCCCGCGCACCCTCTAACTTGTAGAGTTTGGATCCCCATCTATACATCTTTCATCCCTAGCATGTAGGGATTTCACTTCATCCGATATCGTCCTTATATAGGTTGTGTTCCGCATAGAGAACCTTCCGACCAAGGACAACTTCATTGGTACACGTCGAACGGCCTCTCGATGGCCATGAGACTTGGTAACTGTCTTGAACGGTCACCAGCCGCTACCTTCTACATACTCCCGAATCTAAGGGATTTCCATTGGCATGTCATAACATCTATCTTGCCAGGATTTTTCTAGGGTCTAATGTCGCCTCTAAGGCTATCCCTAGGATTACATGCCACCCGTCTGCATTGCATCCACGGGGTTACAATACAAGGAGTCTCGCATACCCATGCATTCGCATTTTCATGCAGTCATACATTTGCATTTCTATCTTCATCCGCATCCGCACCTACCGCGCTAGCCGATTCCCTGAGACTCGCAAAAAAATAAAAAAAAATCAAAAGGATTGTAGACTATGAAGAAGGAGGATAAACAATTAAGAATGATCTTAAGGAAAAGAGGACGCCTTTCACCATGCCAGCCATATGCCCACGCCTTGTCGTAACAGGATTATGAATGCAACAAAGGTTATTATCGAGCAAGGATTAGTTCAACAACGAAGTTCCCTGATAGATACACTCAAGGGGTATCTAGTCATAAGGGGGTTCATCTACGAACATAGCAAACTTACAAGGACGCTCTATGATAACCCGGGGGCAAGGATTAATCCGACTGGGGCAATACCCTGAACAAAAATGCGTGACTACGATGGAGGGAATACGACATATGATAACTCCATACCAAGGGGCAAAAAGGCCATAGGTTTTTCTATCAATCTACAAACTTTGAAGGCTGCAAATGGTGTGGTGCTATCCTTAGAAAAAAAGGAAAAAGAGGTTCAGTCAAAGGAAACTCATGAAGTTCCGATACGACGAAAACCCACCACTAACGGTTTATTCACGATAGGTTTGACGTGCCCAAGGAGAATTCAAGATCACCCTTTTACTTCTACAAGTCCACGAACTAAGGAGTAAAACAAAGTCGACGGATCCACAAAGGAGATTGCCCTTAGGATTAATAGGTTTATCATTTAAAGTTGTAACTTTTACGATCACAAAGTGTTATCTGATGTAAAACGTTGTACCTTTCAAATAGTAATTCAATAAAATAATCATGCATGTTTTGAAATCAATTCATTCGCTTCATTCGCTCACTACTACGACTTTCCACTCGCACCCTTCTATTCTTTTTCAATTTCAACTTTCAATTATTAACAAACTTGAGGGAGAATGACGAATACAAATAACTAAGTCCAGCTAAACATATGCTTTCAAAGTAAAACCGAGCCGAGGATGTACAGGCATTGCTTCAATTCCCAAACACTGGAGATATAAGGATGTTAATCCCTCGTTACCCCCTCGAGCCAGGAGTTGGAGTTTGTTTTTACTTTTTCAAATAAACCTTGATTTTAACCAGGGGCAGGGTAGATTTCAATTAATTCAATGGCGTACTTTGGTTGTCAAGAGAATCAGTCCATCCAAGCAAGCATTCAAGCAAAGGTTCAAGCATATCTTCTTCCTCGCATTCATCCAAGATTGAGGAAGCAGTGGGGATAACATTCACAACAATATTCTTCCTCAATACATCATTCAAGATCGAGGAAGTATCAAAGTCTAAGCTTGCAAATCAAAATCAACATGGCAGTCGCAACATTCAATATCCAAGGATCAATATTTCAAAAGAAGCATCCAAAATAAAAAGAAAAAAAATGCCCGCTAAGTCGAAATGGAAAATTCCATAAAAGCCAAAAAAACGACTTAGGCAAAAATTAGGACATCCCGATGGATCAAATTCAAAAGGAATTGGTTCATGCAAAAATAAGGGATAAAAACAAAGGCGAAATACAAAGGATAATCTTGTGACTGTCAAACCATCAAAGCTTCACATCAATGCTTGGATCTCTACAATATTTTCATCAACGCTTGGGTCTTTATTAAAGGCTTCTGCTCAACATCAGAACTGATTTTCTTACAAACAAAGCACATCCATTGGATTAGGCGAATTTTTAGGATCTGGAGAACATCAAGGAGAAAGGGGTGGGATAAATAAAATTTTGAGCCTTATATCCGTTGCTTCTTAAAACATGAACCAGGCCAAGTTACAACAGTTAAAAGTCCTAATTGAGGCAAGGTTAACTATGAAAGCATATTAAGCAGGATTTGTTATACTGACTCCTATGTTTGTTAAAACTATTTCTAACCAATGTGCTTCTTCAAGCATTCTTTTCAAAACAATCCAGTCCTAATTCATAACGGACTTCGATTTCAAAACTTGCATACGCATCGCATTGGAGTTACTTCTCGAAGGGTACAACGTCATTTACGAGTATACACTTAGCATCGAGGAAATCTCGAAATAGGTTAATCAAAGGTGATCATTTCTAATAAAGACCCTGGAGTCGGGGGAACCACATCTAGAGGGTTCTCCTAAACAGGGGCAAAAATTTCAAAGATCACAGGGGCATGCGATCAAACATCCTATTTACTATGGGGCATTCTTTCTAAGGTCCAATCGACTTGGGTGCACATCTCGAAGCAATAACAAACAGGGGCATGTCAGACATGGGAAGAATTCAAATTCAAAGGATAGAACACTATGGATAACCTTCCATAACCTAGAGATCAGGGGCACATCCTGTTAGACGCTGGCCTAAGGATCTAGAGGGGGGGGTGAATAGATCCAACGCAGTTTTTCCGGGATTTTTACAGACTATAGCGAAAGCGGTTCTGAATCGACTTGCGTCTATTCCGGACCGCTATTGCAAAGGGTTATATGTGTTACAAAACCACAAGATATTCGAAATTCCGGATAAGGAGATATGCTATCGAATCAATACTTGTCACAACTGAAAATCAATTAACTTCTAGATTGACAAACTTTGATTTACAATGCAGTAGGTGAATTAAACAAATAGGCAAACACTTGGTGACAATATTCAAATTGATGCTAATTCAAGATGTGGTGAATTGTGATGTTTATGCAGAACTTTTAATTCACAATTTTAACACTTGAATCATTGATCAATTTAGCAATTATACCAATTATGAACAGAATGTAAAATGAAAAAGTAAAAGCGACAAGAACACGATATTTGTTTAGGAAGTTCGTCGATCGTCCTCGCTACGACTACGTCTGCCCCCAATTCCAAATTGAAATTGGGTAATCTTTCATTAATGTTGAAAGTAGTATATACAAAGAAGATAACAAAGCGATAAACGATAAACCAATTATGTCGATCCTTTGAATCTTCTTCCCCCTTAATCTTGAGCAAGATCAAGGTTATCCAAGAGCTTCACTTCGATTCCCTTCTGCAGTGTCTTGATTCCTTGAACTCCCCGTTCCTCAATCGTTACACTCAGCCGAATCCTCAATGAACGCCTCTTGATAAAAACCCCCAAGAACCACCCGTCGTGGAGGACAAAACCCGCAGATTTTATTCACCAACAAACCCCACAAACCTTCACCCACTAGGAATCTTCAATTCCGTTCCATGGACGTTATCGAACTCATCACTAACCCGCAACGCAAGAATGATTATGTGTAATTGTGTTGGAGATGATGAAGAACGAAGATGAGAAGCGTTTGTGTATCTTTCAGTCGTTGGTGTCTTGAATAATTACCCTTGCACAATATATATATGATTGCATAACAGTTAGAACCAAGAAAAACTGATTTTTGAACTTTCTTGATCAATTAGGTCGACCACTTGTAGTGCTTAGGTCGACCTAACAGAGCTTGCAGAATTTTGCTCCCAGTTAGGTCGACCTGTTGAAGGAGTAGGTCGACCAGAATCCTCTTCTGATGCATTCTGGGGACATTTTCACAGATTAGGTCGACCTAGTTGATGTGTAGGTCGACCTAACAGGTTGGTATGTAAAATTCATCAATTTAGGTCGACCTAAATGATGTGTGGGTCGACCTAGCAGGAGTATATGAATTTTTCTCCATTTTAGGTTGACCTGGGTTGATGGTAGGTCGACCTAGCTGCTGCTTTTCTGCATTCTTCTTGTTTTGCTTGTGTTGAGTCAACCTTTAATCATGTAAACATAATGGGTTGACCTATGAGTGATCAATGCTTGCTTTTCTTTAAGTTTTCTGCTTCCGTCTTGTTGTTTGAATGCTTATTTGAGTTTGCCATGAATCAAAAACATCTTTGAGTGTAATCTTGTATTCACATACTCCCCCTTTTTGATGATGGCAAACCATTCGTCTAAGCTTTGGAAGTAAATGATAAAGACTCAACAGAGCTCCCCCGTACATCCAGCATCTATCTCTCAACAGGGCAATCTCTCAACAAAGCTCCCCCGTACACTCAGCATCTATTGTATCTATCTCCCCCTTTGACAACATCAAAAAGAAAAACAAAGAGAACAGAGTAGGAGAGTAACAAGAGAAATAAAGAATACTGGTAGTCATAGAGATAGTTAACATGTAAATAGTGAAATCATAAGAGCTAATTGTCATACCCCAATTTTTGACCTAAGATACCACCTCATATCATTTGCATATGCATCATTTGCATCTCTAACAAATTGCATAGCTTGTGTTTGCTACTTGTGACTCAGCAGGATTTAATCAGG